>NC_050580.1:132583385-132750885 GCF_011100635.1 Trichosurus vulpecula
TTTTCTGTTATGTAAACATCCTGTTCTTATAAATAACCCCTATCCATTGGAATGAGAGCTTTGAGGATATTCAGCTAGAAAAGCGTTCCAAAACTACTCAGGAGTTTGTGGTTTTTAAGGAGGGGAAGTGGTTAGATACCACAGATTACTCTGAGGGCTCCTAACAGCAGAGGGTGGGGAATGTTCCCAACATTGCGCCCTACCCTCCCACTCCCCTCAACTCATTCCTTATGCCCCTTCCCTTAATGCTGAAGAGGTTTGGAAGAAATCTCTTGACTTAGCTGAGACAACTTAATTTAGGACAGTCCTTGTACAGTTAAGTATGAGATGTTTCAAAGAATGTGATGTTTCAAAAACGTGCCCTGTTTGGGTGTTCTGGTAATGTCACTGGATTGATTAACCAATGTGGGCAGCCAGGCATCAAACTTCTTTTCCTGTGATGTTTTAGCATTGAGAAAGGAAGTGTTAGTGGGAGGAAAAGGAAGCTATGGGGAAGATTAAGGCAATCTGTGGCTGGGATAGATTCTGTCTGTTACCCTAGGGCATGTCATAAGGATGCAGTGGTGTGTGTGTGTGTGTGTGTGTGTGTGTGTGTGTGTGTGTGAAATGAGTGAGGGGGCCCAACATGAAAAGTCAGATGTAGAAGTGGCCTTTCAATGCAGCTATTAAAAAATCTTATCTTCAAGATTGCAAAGAGTGTGCTGTTGCATGTTTCAGATAACTTCAAAGACAGATGAACAAGGCAGTTGTACTACATGATTTAGGTCTCTTCTAGCTTCTTACCAATATGATCTCCTATGAAGGAACTCCTAAATATGAATACCAGTGGTTCAAAACTTTTAAAAATCAATAATACAAAGTATTATTTGAAATAATCAAGCATTTTAAATATGCATTGCAATAACATTGTAAGTGACCATGCATTATGTCTGTCTTCACATGAAAAACAAAATGAAAACTGAAGAAGTTATCTCAGCAATTTGAGCCCAAAACATGTTCACCTGAACTATCTAATTAGAGAAAAAATTGCTTCTGTTTACCTCTTCAGTAGAGTAGTTGGGGGGAAATAATTAATTGAGGTTTACTCACATAAACATCATTTTCAATTCTTATGAGATGCTTTTTTGTTTTGTTTATCTCAAACTTTCTGGTTTTTTATGAATTATGGAAACATTTCCACTTAAAAGAAAAACCTCTTGAATTGTCTGTCCAAAGGATTTATTTCTATGACTGGGTCTACAGGTGACAAAACAGTGGGTCCATTCAGTTGAATAACGGGGCAACGTATTGAAAAATTAATTAAAGCTGTTGTTAAGTGGCCCAATGGATAGTTTGGTCTAACTGACTAGTCCCACTGGGTGGTTTGAACTAATTGACCAGTCTAAAATAGTTATTTCTGGTCATAAATTGTATTCATTTTTCATTAGTTTGATTAAGTAAAAATTCTTCCTTTATGTTCAACCATTATTCTGGCCTTCCCTATTCCCATTTGTAAAATGAGGGGTTAAAGTAGATAACATCTGAGGACCTGTATCTCTAAGACCTATGAGTATAATGAGTAATGCCTACTGAGTATAATTTTAAAAAGTATTCACCTTGCTTGGCAATGAGTTGAGATATCAGTTTAAACCTTTTTGTTTTTAATCTTTACTCCTCTAATTCCCTATAAATGAATGTCAGTGAAAATTCAGAATACATATATATGCACATATATGTATGTATGTGTGCATGTATGCATATATGCACACACACAAACACACATATGTTAGGTACCAAGCAACATAAAACAGAAGCAGTTTGGAAGCAATATCTTTGGTAGACACATCTGTGAAGAAAGTCCTCATATTCCACCCCCACTACATAAGAGTAGGATATATCTCTTTGGTGTGGTCCTAATGTTGTGCCTTCAGTGTAATCTATGTTAAATGACTGTTTACATATGCTAATGACTAATTCTAATTGTTAAGAGTTAAATGGCAATGGGTAGGCATAAAATGCTTCTAGCATGTCAGGGGAAACATGATGGTTCCAATCCAATCTTGAATAATAGATCAAAGGGGAACATAGATTGTAGGCAGAGGAGAGTTAAAGGAAGAGAAAAGGGAGTTAGTTCTTTGGAAGCTAGGGACTAGAATAGACTCTGCAGAAGTAGGACAGGAGAGCGACTTAACTTGAACAAGGAATATGAACAGACAAGGTCTTTGGTTTCCCTAGTGCCTAATCATAGACGATTAGAACTAGAGGAGATTGGAAAGCAGTAGTTCTTCACCTGGGGTCTGTGAGCTTGTTTTAAAAATATTTTGACAACTGTATATGAATGCAATTGGTTTCTTTTTGTAATCCTACATATTTCATTTGATGCATTTAACAGATTATTTTGAGAAGAGGTCCACAGGCTTCACCAGATTCTAAAGGGGTCCCTGACACAAGAATGGTTAATAACCCCTGCTTTAAAGGTTATGCAGGCCCAAACCCTCCTATTACAATTAAGGCAACCAAAGCCCATAAGGGTCAAGCAACTTGTCCAAGATCAAGTTAATCAGTGCCAGAGACAAAAGCATACACCGTGTCTCCAATGTCCTTTCTGTAACATCGTGCTTATCGGGAAAAGTTTGGCTTGTACTAGACGAGAGAATGCAGTAGAGTAGAACTCAAAGTTGATTACACAAACTTCATGGGAAGGCAAGAATAGAAATATTTGGGTCAAGGACAGGTCACAAAAAATGGCAGGCATGTCCAGGAAATCTCAAGGAAGCTCTATCTTCTAAACTCTTTAGACATTTAATAGTAATTAGGTACTTACTTCATCTATCTGTTATTGCCTACCTGAATATTGCTAATAGTCTTACAAATTCTCATTCTTATATTACGATAGTATTGGTTGCACTGAAGGTGACTATCCTGAAAGTTTGTCTCTGCCAATGACTCACTTAGAATACAATAAAGAGGACTCTATGTCATTTCAAGGTCATTACAGCAGGAACGGATCCCAAGCTCTTTTGTAGTGGCACCAGAGTAAGAGAATGTAACACACCCTCAGCATCTGGAGGTTAATTTCTTCAACGCAGTACCTCACATATATGGGCTTTCTGTTGTTTACTCCCAGGGTATTTCTACTTGGTGCTATTCCCTCAGTTTGGTCAGTTCCGTTATGGGGTGGGAGGTGGAGAGGGAATCAAACTATTCACTAAGTGACATGTAGAAATTCTTAAAGATAAAAATAAAAAGGGTTATTTTACTTAATAGCCTGCTTAAAACATGAATATGAACTACCATTATATTTGCTAAAAATTAAATCACTTAGGCAATATAAAAAATAAAGATTGAGTTAATCACCCAAATTCTTACTATCTGTTTTGATGTCATATGGGAAAAAAAAAAAACTATTGAACAGAAAAAAGCATCCAGATGATTGGCTGAATTTTTGATCTTATGAGGATGGTTAATGTTAAACAGATATACTATGAATCTATAACATTTTTATACATTGTGGTACAAACAAATTATCATATATAGATGATAGATGATATGCAGAGAGACAAACAGAAAAATAGATGATAGACAAAAATATAGAAAAATGATGGACAAATATATGATAGAGATAAACAGATATAGATAGATGATAGATAAATGGACAGACAGATAAAAGATAGATGCTAGATAGATATAGACAGATCACAGATAGTTGGATAGACAGATATATGATAGGTAAATACATAGATGATGGACAGGTGATAGATATACAGAAATAGGTAGATAGATAGAGAGACAGACACACAGAAAGTTAAACAGTTAGTTATGATAGATATTCTGTCAATTTGGTCTGAAATTTCAAGGAACAGATACCCTACCTCTATGCTCATTTGACTTAGGGGATTCTCAATGGTATAGGAACCAGTTTGGTGAAGACATAAGCATTAGGAGTGACTACATGTCTCTAATACACCTCACTGCTACCCACATATTACGTTAGTTCTGGAGCCAAGAGACGAAAAAACACTTGATAATCCTAAGGAAACAGTCCTACTTAGAACTGCATTCTGATTCTCAGTGTCCTGTGGGGACTATGGAAAAAATGTTTTATTCTTAGGGGCAAAAAGAGAACTGGAACCTTTTACAAATTCTTAATTCTGGGATAATCAGAACTTAGGCACCTTTGCGTGTACTTATCGTGAGTAGGCCACATTAAAACAAACTCAGAATTAACAAAAAATTCCTTTGGTGTTTGAGAGCTGCACTTAATAGACCCATCATTCATTTTAGCTCCCCTCCCTCTGGGAGAAAAGACCAAATTGAACTAGAGATGATCTAGTTTAGCCTATCACTGCAGCATATACACCTATATAAGTCTATGGTTCAGATCCATGAAAGGCAGTAGGGCGTAGCAGATAGAGAGCCAGCCTTGAAGACTTCCAAATTCTGTCTTTGACACATGCTGATTCTGTGAAATTCATTTATCTTCTCAATGCTCCAGACAACCCAGGATCCTTTCTAGGATTTTAAGGTGCTGGATAGTTGAGGATCTGAATTGGTAGAAGCTTTCTTATCAAATTTCTTCACACCTATAAAATGAATATTTTATGTATATATGTACATATATACATACACATATATAAACACACGTGTATACATATACATATATAAACACAGAGAAGGATAGAAAAGCAAAAGAAGAATATATTATATAAATATGTATATATGTATGTATACATATATAATAATAACAATTACATGTAAATCATATCATAGTCACATATGGTGAAACATTGAGAGAGCAAGTGACTTGCCTAGCATATGTCAGAGGAAAGACTTGAACGCTGGTCTACCTGAAGTTGATGCCAGCTCTCTATCCCATCTCTATCTCTATGCCATTATGTCATACTGTCCCTAATAATAATTCAGAAAAACCTTTAAAATGTTTCTACCAAGTGGGCATCCAGCCCACTACCACAGGACTGTTACCAGTTTCTTTAATCGATCTTTAGATCTCTCAGTGTCCTAGTGATTCTGAATGTATTCTGGTTAATCAGTGTCCTTCCTACAATGTGATTCCCAGAACATAAAAAAATAATCCATATGTGAGCTGAACAGGGGTAAGTACGATGATAGCCTAACTTTCATGCTGTAGACTAGAATACCATTAGCATTTTGGGGGCTGCCATGCCATCATTTTATACCCTGCTGAGTTTGCAATTCACTAAAACATCAGAAATTTTTTCACAGAAAATGCTTTCACAGAAAATCCTGCTTCCTCCATCATTTTCCTGTGAAACTAGTATTTACTTTTAACATGAGTATAGAACTTTATGTTTATCCCAATCAATTTTAATTTTATTAGATTTTTCCCATCATTCTAGCCTATTAAGATGTTTTTGGATATTGACTCTGACATGTACATGTTATCAATCTCTCACTGCTTCATGTTCTATAAGCATGCCATCTATGCTTTCATTTAAAACAATGATAAAAATGTTGAGTTGACTGTCCTTGGGGCAAAGTATTAAAGACCCCTTTCTAAGTTGGTCCATTAATGATTATCTCTTGCTTCTGGTCATTAAATCACTTTTGAACCTACCTAACTGTAATATCATCTAGCCTACATCTCTCCAGCTTGTCCAAAAGGATAGTGTATGATTGTCAAATGCTTGATTATAATCAAGGCATATTATATGCTAATCATCTCTTCTGCCATTCTAGTTACTCTGTCAAAAAGAAAAAGAAATATGGCTAAGTTGGTTATGACTTGCTCTCAATAAAGCTCTATTGGTGTTTAAGAATCAAAGCTCTCCTTTCCAGTGCTCATCAATCAAACCCTTACTAATATACATTCTAGAACTTTTCTAGGACCCAAAATCAAGCCCACAGGTCTCTATTATTTTTTATGCAGACCCACCCTGCTTCCTTTTTTGTGTATGAAAATCAGGATATTTACTCTTCTCTAGTCCTTCATCATGTCTGCAATTCTCCCCAGCCGTTCAAAGATCACCAACAGTGGCTCAGCATGCACATCTGCTGTTTTCACAAGCTTAGTTATTCACTCCACCAGGGCAAATTGCAACTCATCTGCACCCTCTGTGTCTCTTGTGATGCTTGTCCATGTTTTCCCATATGTTCTCCATAAAAGATCCACCCAATTTGCGGTAGACCTCCCCCCCCTTTTTTTTAAAGACTGAGTTTCTGTATCTTACTCAAACTGGAAATGTAGTGGCTATTCCTGGGCCCAATCCCAATGCTCATTGGCACAGAAACTTTAATCTACTCTATTTTTCCAATGTGGGCCAGTTTGTCCCTCCTTAGGTAGCCTGGTAGTTCTTTGCTCCTAAGGGTTCACCATATTTGTCCTAGACTTAGGGTGGTCACCCTATCTGCTTTATCCTTATCAAAACTCATCCCCTTCCAGGGATTATAGGGATTAGCAAGGATTTTAAGCATGAGCCACCACACTCATAGCCAATTCCTCTGGCTCTTTGAATCTTTCATGAACGTGTACTGATGCAAAATCTAGACCATACAACATGTTATCTATCCCTCATACTTTCAATTTGAAAGACCGAACTTTTGTTCTTGTTATAAATAGAATCATAGATTTAGATCTGGGAGTGAATTTTGAAATTTTCTAGTCCAGTATCCTTGTTCTATAGGTTACCAAAGTGAGTCTCAAAGAGGTTAAATGCCTTCCAAAAAATATATACTCCCAAAGATAGGGAGTAGCAAAGCCGGGATACTAAATCAGGTGCTATGGCTCCAAATTCATTATTATACCATGCTTCCTTATGTCTTTCACAGTACTTCTCAGGTTCAAGTCATCATGACTAATATGATGCATCCTGCTGATGCCCACCACAAGTCTTTCCACTGCTCTTTGGGTCACTTGCAATTGTGATTAAGTCTCAGGATTCCATGATATGCAGCTATATACCATTGTTCCTCTGTGTTATATGTTATTCTTGGTTAAACTTGATATGGTACAAGATTCCTGGCTGTTACTGTATTTGCCTTGCAAAGATGAATTCTGCCACTCAAAGGAATTATAGTTTCAATTGTCCTTATTTCAAATGTTCTTATACAAGGAGATCTGTCTGCTCCACAGTTCTGGTCTGATGCTTTGTGAGTTAGGTAAATGAATGGAAAAATTCTAATGCAATATTTGAAAATGTAAACTCTATTTAAATATAATATTTCATATATAACAGAGCAATGAAGGCCGTCAAGTAGGATGTGTTTTATGCAACTCCATTGTAAAACTTTAGATGAAGCCTAGTAGTTTAGATAAACTTGAAAATAAACGTGTTTGAATATAGAATGTTTTGGGAACTTTGGAGTAGCCATAGGAATATCTTTTTATCGAACTCTCTATATAATTTGGGATCCTCATGGTCACACCATACAGATAGATACATAGAGATAGTCTTATGCTATTGTCTACAAGACCTTCACAGGCTTTCTGAGACCATTTATTCTTGAGAAACCTAAGATTTTCTGATACTCTCTAGGGTAGAGCTCTCTAGGGTTGATGGGACCTTGGCCAGTTTTTGTGATTTTTCATCCATTTGAGAATCCTTTCCCATAGGTTACAGAAGGGCTTATGATTTCTCCTTTAAAAAAATCCTTCAAAGCTCAACGTAAATGTGACTTTCTACATGGGAATCTTTCCTAACCTCTCTACTCATAGTGGAATCCTCATAAAAATACATTTTCTTGTTTGCCTATGTACTTAGAAATGTACATGTTATCTACCCTGACAGAATGTAAGATTCATCAGAGCAGGGACTGTTTATTTTTTACTCTTATATGACCAGTGTCTGGCATCTAGTAGGCACTTAATACATGGTTTTATGATACATTGAACAACTCGTTGATAGTAATTAAGCAGACAGTACCGAGGGCACTACATGAATAGATATCCAAATGGATTTTCTATGATCTTTAAAGCACCTGAACTATTTCTACTTATTTTTCATTCAACTATGCCATCATAGCATTAAAATGTCATATTCACACCATACATTTTATTTGTTTTTAATTGGACAGTGAAGACTCCAGCTCTCCTAACAGAAAAACATTTCTATCTCATTTTCATGAGTTAAATGGGGGAGTTTCTATTCCCTGCTTACATAATTGTTCTTGTTCTAAATACACTTAATCATCACTTTTCCAACTTGCTTGATTTTTTTTCATAACTACGAAAAATACCAGAATTTAAGGTAGATGATAGGGTGGTAGGCATTTACTTTTAAGAGAACCAGAAAAATATTTAAACTATATTTTTTCTTTTTATAGTACTGTCCACTATCTGCCAAAGCTGGGCATTCTGTTCCTACCAAGAAGAGTAATCTATCATCTCTAGGGATTTAAAAAAAAGAAACAAACAAAGAAAGTACAACTTCTCCTTATGAGACTCATTAGACAAATGTAATATCAATTTTAAAAGAATTAAAGCAACAACAACAATAATAATATGGGTAAATCACAAACTGATAATACTAAGCTTCCCTCCCTTTTTGCCACCTTACAGGATATCCTGTCTAGCAGCATGAACAAAACATGGAAATGAATCAGTCAACAGAGGATTTTCTCCCATTAAAGATGTTGGTGATTTTGTCCTGTGCAAGGGGAAGTTGCACATTGAGATAGATATTCATAATCTTTAGGGACAACTCTCCTCACTGTGGGATGCAAACTTTTTTTTTTGGCCAAAGGATGTCACAGCTTTTTAGCTATGCACAATGAGAACTGGTATCATAAAATTTGCCTGAACATATTTAACCCTTTATTCCAACATCAGCTGCCCATATTTTCCCCTCCCTCACCCCTTCCTTTTTATTTTTTGTTTACTATAACATATCATAGTAAATAGACTATGGAACATATGGATGGATTTGGTATGGTGTAATGGGTAGAATCTGGGTTTGGAGAGACAAAGAAATGGATTCACATTCTGCCTCTGACACTTACCAATTGAATTACTCTGGGCAAGTCACTTAACCTCTATGTAACTCACATAATGCCTAGGACTTATCTACTAAATCATAGATGGTTGAGATCTGTGTTTCTGTTTTGTTAAAGGGAATTCCCAAACTGGGAGATTTCTATACTGAAGAATCGCAGACCTTTTTTCACATAAACACATGTTAGCGTGCGTGCGTGTGTGTGTGTGTGTGTGTGTGTGTGTGTTGGCTAACTTTGCTGGTAAAGACATGTCTATGGAGTCATACATACATTTACAAATATATGCACATTGATACTTTAGTTGACTCTGATTTCATCAATGTGACTATGCCCTCCATCCATGCAGATCCTAATCCATCCATTCCACACACATGTGTGCATGTGTTTCCATATGTTTATTACACCAGAACATTTAAGAGATATACCAAAATATCCAGAGAAATGTCAGCTTTCATTTGTCTAAAAACACATGTAATATACTGAACACATAACTGTTAGAACCGGGGAAAAGAATGGATTGTTCAAATTAGATCTTAAAATAAGGGGATGGGGGAGTCATGATATTTTCATTTAAAACAGTTTTCAAAAATATTAGGATTTGTTCCATTGTTCTTAGCAAATTCTCCTGACCAATTAAATATGCAATCAGTTCTATACTGGTAGTATACCTGAGGCACCCCTCTTCTCTCTACCCCACTTCTGGCTGCATTTCTGTGGCACTGTGTGCATATAATATGTCAAACAGTGAGAGAGCCTGAAGGAATCAAGGAAGGTATAATATAAATGTAAAGCATTTTTATAATTCTGGCCATCATAAGCCATCTAGGTATCTATTAAGAATTTCCAATGGAGGCACTCAAACAGACCACACAAAGTGCTGACATCTTTTTTTGACCCTTTCAAAGTAATTGTGAGCTAATGACTTTGTTTTCAGGTTTGGAACTGAACTTTACAGGGACTGGTTCCAATCCTGGGTGGTGCTGGGAAATTTCAGCCTTACTCACTAGAACTTGGCTGAGACCACCAGACTCGTTTCATGTGAGGGCCCTCTTCCCATAATCTGACCAGAATAGTTTATGAGTCTTCTGAGGAGCTAAATGCAGGTCCCATAGACAGAGAAAGATCCATGTACTGCTCAAGTAGTAGACCACACAGTCATGAGCTTTCCCCTTTGAGCATTTATACTCAGGAAAGCTACGCCACCCCTTTCTTTCAGAAGCTGAGGGTGAAAGTGGAAAAAAAAATGCCAGAAACACAAATTACATCCCACAGCTGAGAAAGCCTTACTCTCTAAAAAGTTTTAAATAAATAAATAAATAAGGGGGAAAACCCAAATGGGATCGCTCTTCAAACATACAAATGATCTTATGTTAACAGTTGGGATTAAACATCTGTCTCGTGGTTATGTGATCATAACAGATGCTGTGTGCAAACGTTTCCTGCTAGCTTTGTTTTGGTTATTGTTATTTGGGCTGAATTCAGCTTAAGGGATACACGTTTTTATGGTCCTTCTGTGCTGCACAGTCAGCTCTGTCACTGCTTTAAGAGAAAAGTGGGCAGGGATTTGGGAGTGGAGAGGATCGAGGAGGGGGGATAAAAGGGGTGTTATTTGATATCACAATGGAATGATGTCACATGTATGAAATCCCAACATATTGGTTCAAAGCCATTTTATAGTTTATAGTCTTCTTTAGGTTGCCTTTGGGCCCAGTGGGCAATGCGGCTGGCTGAAATTAAATGTGGAAGTATCAAAATACCTTATGATGCAAAACTACCAGAACATAGTACTATAGTTATTCTCTGTCTCTCTCTCTCTCTCTGTGCATACACACACACACACACACACATGCACACACACACACACACATACACACACATGCGCACACACACATATGCACACACACACACACACACCCAAACATGCACACACACACACACACACACACCCAAACACACACACACCCTTCTCTAGATATAAAATGTGTTGGATCATGTTTCCTGGAAAATCTCACCGACATCCTAGAAGCTGAGATAGCTAGGTCTATATACAGGCAAAGTGAAACAGAGAACTAAGGTAGTTACTGTAGTTACCTGGGGCTTCCACGGCATGAATTACGCTTTGCAAACCAGTGTTCTTTTGGTTCAGAGTCCTTCAGATAACTGACACTTATCAGGACACAGCACTCTGTGCCAGAGTCTAGCCAGGTGGTCTAATGGATAGAGCGCTGGGTCTGGAGTGACTAAGACCCAAGTTCAAATCCAACTTCAGATACTCACTGTGTGACCCTGGGGAAGCCACTTTACCTCCATTTACCTCAGTGTCCTTACTGCAAAGCGGAGCTAATAACAGCACCTACCTTGCAGAGTGGTTGTGGGGATTGAATGAGATGTTCGTAGAAGCACGTAGCACAGTGCGTGACACATAGTAGCTGCTATGTAGATGTTTGTTCCCCCCTTATTCCTTCCTTCTGTCACTTCTGCATATTATCATAGGCTTTGAACTTGAAGAGATCATAGAAACCATCAATACCATTTTACATAAAAGGTAGCCGAGACCAAGGTAAGCTAAGTGACTTGCCCAGGGGTGGTGGTAATGGCCTGGGCCAAGATTCAAACTTATATCCAGATGCATAACCAAACTTTTTTTTTTTTTGGTGCTTTTTAAAAAAACTTTCATAAGACTTTCTGTAAAATAAAATTGTAAAACTTTTCTCAGTATTTCCTTTTCCTGCATATTCTGGGGTTTAAAAGAGACAGAACGCTATATTCAATAAATCTAATCACAGCATTTATCGATGACCTAATAAGCAGTCTGTGGTAAGAATACAAGAGGTTATATAAAGACATTGGCATCATCCACCTAACTACCGACTAGATATCAATGCTGGCTCTGCTTCCAAGGGGTGAGGCAGAACATATACTGGTCCCAGGAAACCATTCCTTCCCAGAATTATAGGGCTATTCTAAGGAGTTTAGGGGTAGTGGTATTTTATGCTTAGAAGGATAAAAGGAGCTGGAGCCTTTTATAATAGCACCAATCTAGGGTAAGCACCTTTGAATACACCAATCCTGAGTAAGCCAGATAAGACATTGTTAGAATTCCTTTGATATTCATGGGATGTACTTAATAGACTCATCAGTCATTCTAGTTATTTCTGTCTGCATGCCAGCCACCTCCCCCCACCCCAATCTCTGCAGAGAAAAGGCCCAATCTAAACAGACTACATCACCCTTAATTTCCTTAATGCCATGAAAGTGGCAAAAACTCTATTTCTGGGCTCCAGCTGTGTGGCAACAGTATCAGACTAAGTGGGTTGCATTTTTTATTTCTAGACATAAGCTATAATCATAACTATATCCTTAGCATGATCCTAAACCTGACCTATGACTATAATTGTCCAAAAAACAATCAAGTATTTGCATATTGAAGGTAGAAACAAGAAGTACTATAGTTCTTTCTGCCCCTTAGACTCTTCCCCATCATCCGGTACCTTGGATATGGGCTTGATCTGTTTTATAGTCATTGACTCTTTCAAGTCTATGTCTCTCTGTGGTCACCTTTGCCCTCTCTACTGGGGAGGTGTTCTAGATAATATGGAAATGTGCCTATTATGAGAAAGACTACCATTACTTTAAAAATGATGATTGGGATGACATTTCTGTGTTCACAAGCTAGCTTAATTGACAGAGTAAAATCAGGTTCACTTTTGTAAGCTAGAAATATGCCAAAATATTATATCTATTTTTATATTCTCATTCTATGTACATGCAATCACAGGACTTCCCCCCACCATATACTAGACTAGACTGATTAATAAGATGGAGAGTCTCTAGAGGAGATCAGTCAGGGTGAGTATAGGTATTTTGAGGACCAGTTGAAGGAAATGGGCATATTTAGCACAAAGAAGATGAGATTCAAATGGTGCATGATTATTAAGAAGGATTAGATTTTTAAATTTATCTATTTATCAACTTATTTGTCTGTCAATCTTATCTATATCCATCTATCTATCTATCTATCTATCTATCTATCTGTCTGTCAGTTTGTCTGTCTACCCATCCATCCATCCACCCTTCCATCCATCCAACCATCTATCTATCATCTATATGTCTATCTATCTATGTCTGTCTGTCTGTCCGTCCATCCGTCCATCCATCCATCCATCCATCCACCCATCCATCCACCCACCCACCCTTCCATCCATCCAACCATCTATCATCTATCAATCAATAAATCTATCTATCTATTTATCTATCCGTCTGTCTGTCTGTCTGTCTGTCTGTCTGTCTTTCTGTCTATCTATCAGTTTCTCTATCACACCCAGGAAGTGCAAGAGCTACCCAGAGGCTTGATCCCACTACTCATTAGCATGAGACCCTTTGGAATGCTCCACTTCCAACCTGGACTGGTTTACTTCTTCTTAGACAGTCTGGTGGACCCCAACACCAGTGGTTCATCACATTGATGACAAATAGTACAAACATCTGAAAGAAGATGTGACAATCTCAGTCACAAGTAGAAGGTACCCCCATGCTTTGCAGGAATTGGTTTTGTTCAATTCAGCTTCAGAGGGCAGAACCCAAAGCAATGTTTGGAAGCTTCAAAGAGGAAGATTTAAGTTTAAATGTCACACTCACAAAAAAATCTAACCATTTAAGCTGTCTACAAGTGGAATGGGTTATCCTGAGAGGGGGTAGGTTTCCCCTTTTTGGAGGTTTCACAGTCTGAGTTTTAGACATATTGTAATGGGAATTCCTTTCATGTATGATTGAGACTAGATGGCTACCAAGATCCCTTCCAACTCTTGAATTTAACAACTGTGAGTTCAAGTTTACTCTCTGATCAGTGCCTATGGCTACGTCTGTTTAAATTCTCAATACGATCTAAAGTCATCGTAGTATGGTGTCAAGAGCTCCAAGCTTAAAGTCACATTAAGAACCAGGTTTAAATCCCATCTGCGACACCTACTGTGTTTCTCATCTGTAAATGGGACGTAGTGTGCAAAACACTGGAATGGCAGGAGACCTGGGTTTATAATCTGCTTTAGACACTCATACCATGGTTGATCATGGGCTCATCACTGGACCCCTCAGAAGCACACTGTCCTTATCTGTAAAAAGAGGGAATAATATTTTCACTATCTTCTTTTCCAGGGTTTCATTTCATTTTATTTTTTTTTTTGTGGGAAAAGTACTTTGTGAACCCTAAGGCATTTTATATATATATGTAAAGCAGTAAGAGTAGAAATACTTTCTATCTCTCAGGTTGATTGTGAGGATCAAATGAAATAACATATTCGTGAATACTCTGCAAACTCAGAGTATTACATAAATATCATCTATTATTATTATTATCATCCCTCTACACGTGGAGTTACCTTTAAAAGTATATGGACTGAAAAACTGTCCTCTCTATTTTTTCAGCAGTTTGACATTTTATATCTCATAGTATATCAATATTAGCCAACTGATAACCAGCCTGAGAAAGCCAGAAAAAAGTAACAAATGTTCTTGCTGTTCTTTGCACCTCAGGCAGCTAGGTGGCGCCATAGTGCACGGTGTAAGTTTGTAGTCATGAAATCATCTTCGTGAGTTCAAATCTGGCCTTGGATACTTACTAGTCCTGTGACCCTTGGCAAGTCACTTTGCCTCAGTTTCCTCATCTGTAAAATAAGCTAAAGAAAGAAATGGCAAATCTCTTGAATATCTTTGCCAGGAAAATGCCGAATGGCATCACGAAGAATTAGACATAGCTGAACAACAAAAAAACATTTTTTTTAACAGTTTGACATTTTATATCTTAGAGTATGTCAGTATTAGGCAATACTTACCCAGTCTGAGAGAGCCAGCAGAAAGTAACAAAGGTTCTTGCTGTTCTTTGTACCAAATCATTCCAAGTGTGTTTAAAAGAAGTAACAGCCTTGCAGATAATCTGCTCAAGTCAGTGGGATTTCTTCTTCTTTTTAATAACTGAACAAACCTAAATCTTTTGCACTTTGGCCATATGATCCAAAGCATAGGGAATGGGTTGGAAGCTAGGTTCACATTTATCTACATCTTTAAGAAAATAAGAATTTATTTCTCTACTAGGAATTCCATGGAGAATTGACTGGCCCGAATTTTCAAAATGCTTCTACCACACTTCCATTTTCTGTGAGTGCAATTAGTTGCAGGTACAAAATTTGGAGCAAAGAGGCCCCCGGTGACCAGTTGCGCCTGCAGTTATCCAACTGTGGCTGCAGGTTTTCAGTGCACAACTGATTGCACCCACAAAAAGAAAGGCTACACTTTGAAAATGTTTCCCTTTAAGACAGTTGGGGGATTGCAGGCCTCTGGTTGGCAGATTGCAATAGTTATGGGAGTAACAGCCACTGCTTCATCTCTGACTGCACATTTGAAATCCAGGTTAGGAGTAGCTATTGAAAAAAGGTCCTTTGTTAAAGCATCTGATGTGGATCTCCTCCCACATAACCCTCACCAAGATTAGTGGAGTGAACATTAAAATTCAGTATTCCTGAGTTCAAATCTCAAGGATAGCTTGCTGTGGCATTTTTAAAGAGTTTGAACTGAGGTTCTCAGTCACAATGTCAACATAACACTTTGAACCCACTCTTAATTTGCTTTAGAGAGACCGCTTGGAAGGTTGACTTTTGTAAAGTGACTTCTTGTACCATGTAGCAAAGGCCTCCATGGGTACAAGGCTATTATTAACTGTGTCACTTGAGTACATAAGAAGATTTTGGAAAGAATTCCAGGCAGATCTGCTAATTCAATAATCCAATAACATAAACTGAGTAATAGATATTAAGACCATGGTCAAAATACAATGACAACTTTTATATATCTCTTTTATAAACAAAAAAAAGCATGTATTGCAAGACCTCCTGATGAAATAATAAAACCCATTCTCATCTAGAGAAAAAGAATCATTATAGGAGGATGGTAATTTACTTTATATAACCTTCAATTGATTATATTGTGCCTGCTACACAAATATCATAGGAGCTATTGATCGTAAAACCTACCAAATAGATCTCTAATAGCTTTTACTGGGGGAAAATAATTATGCCAGCACTGTGGTCAAACACACATAAACCAATGTGGAGGTATTAATGTAGAGTATTATTACCCATCTCTCTGAGAAGTAGGTAGAAGACACTTCACAGCAACACACTATGTCTAAGCACCGTGGAAGCTCAATATCTGAGCCAACAATTACAGCCAGTTATGCTGAAAAATTGATCACTGTGAGTAAATGCTAAGGCTAGAAAGCAGTGACTAGCGCTTGCTTAATAAAAGTAAAATAATAACCGCAAAAATCCTAATTGAAGAGGAGTCCTGCTGCCGTATATATGTAGTTAGAAATTGAATTTCCCTGTGGTGCCAGCAGCAGGGTAACTTTCCAGAGTCAAAAGCTTCCTATCCAGTCCAGATCAAGATCAATGATCAACACCCGTAAAAGGTCAGGGTGTCTAATCAAAGAACACATCATCTATCTCTGAAGGAAAAGTGTACAACATCATCTAGAAATTCAGTACAGCCAGCCACAAATGACAAGAAAAACCAAAGGAGAGGGAAACTTCAGTTCCACTTTTGTGAACAAGAAGAAGGCTATTTTCATACAAAAAACTACGGCCAGATTTCTGACTGTCTAAAATACAGCCAGAAGATCCAAATATGAGTGAACAAAGAATACATATGTGATAATTGAGATTCCTTCACTTCATTGGAGTTAAACAAAATAATACAAACCAGAGATAATATAGAAGTTTTATCAACTTAAAAACAGTAACTGGAAGAAAAAAACACACTCAGAAACCTATTTTTTAATACCATAATGAATTATTTCTACAATCAAAAATTAAACATGAAAAATCTACACTTGGGAACTGAAGACTAAGAAAGAAAGTCAATTGATGTTAAAGTCATGAGAGAATATAAAAATTACATTTCCCAATCTGGCTTTTAAACTATAAGGTCATACAAAAGAATTGTGTTGTAAGAGCATGAATGGGCCAAGGTGGCAGTCAGAGGGAGAATAAAGGGCAAGCCCTTCTCACTTTTGGAGAGACATCCCTAAGATGGAAATTCTAGACACCCAAGTATAAAAGAAACTAGTCCTTTAGGAACAATATGGTTCAAGTGTCAATTTTTCTTCCTTTTTGGTCTTACCCGTTTCAGTTATTTAAGGATATAACACTCAAAGAATGGAGTCACAGCTATCTTGGTGAATAATTTATAATTTAGAGACTAGAGATAAGATATTTCTATGGGAAAGGGGAGGGGTTTCTTTTTAATTGTTTATGCTCTTTTTTTTTTTTTTTAAAGAAACAGGCTCTTCCCAGAAAACTAGAGGCTCCTGGCAGTTAAGCTACATCCTTATATTTTCAGTGATTGTACAAAGAGCTCATTGGATGAAGAACTCATACACTAAGACACACACACACACACACACACACACACACACACACACACAAAATGCACAATTGAGTATTTTATGTGGTTGAAAAACAGAAAGCTTAGCTTTATTTTATGTTGTATTTAACTCAAGATAATGTATCCTTAATTGAAAAAGTTTTAGGACTGAGAAATATTCCCAACACAAGTATGTATACATATATATATATATGTATACATTATGTGTATGTATGTATATATATATGTATATATATATATATTTGAGGTCTTTCTTTTCAAAAATCAACAGTGCAATGTTTAATTCTAAATATTTTTTGATAACAACTATTATTTGTCTTTCACTGTACACTGTGGTGATAGGCCATATCAAACCTCATCTTTTCTTAGAAAAATTGTAATCTGTTCATTAAATCAATTATAGATTCAAATGGAAATATTATGAGGGGATGGGGAGAAACAGCAACTAAAAATGTAGCGGTCCAGTTATACCTTAATGCGAAATCATAGTAATCATAATTTTCTGACCTTCTTTGAAACTTCATTATGTGGATAAATCACACCTGCACATTGATGGTCAAGAGATAAAACAACCAACTGTAGTTATATCTTATTAATGTTTCCACCAGAGGAAGAATATACCCTATATTATGTGTGATTCCAATAGCTTTCCCATTCTGTCTCTAGAACATGGACGTACATACTCACATGCAGAGCTTATAGAATCTCACATATCACATGAAGCATACCTGTCCACTTCTTTTTCTTTTCTTTTTTTTTAAAGTAAGTTTAATAGATTACAAGGACACTATTAATAGTGTTATTCTTGCACAGCTAAGAGAATGAAAAGGAAGAGAACACACTAGCATTGGGTCAGGGTGCAGGGGGCTTTCCTGCAGGTTTCGGTCCCACCTGCACTCCCTGATTGGCTGAGCTTGCTGTCGGAGTCGTTGAGTGCTCGGCAGGAGGATTTGGGAATGATTAATTGCCCTGTCTTGTGAGCAGAGAGTTCTAAACAGCAGGGTTCTCCGCATATGTAAATACAAGTGGTCTCAGCGCTCTAACGGTACCAAATGAAATGAACAAAATGACTTAACAAAAGGACTTGACTTGGAATGTTTAGATTTTGAAGATTAGTTTCTATTATATCCCTGTGGGAGAAAAGAATATGTTGTATGGGAAACTGGATAGGCTTAGAATTCCACATAACTTAATTTGTCTATCTCAGAGCTGATATTTGGTTTGTACCAACAGGAAAATCAGTCCAGCATCAGAATTTCTTTTTTTCTCTTCCCAACCTCCAAACGCCAAACAGATATTTAAATAAATTTTAAAAAGACAAACCACTATTCATGTCATATATATATAATATATGTTAAGTGACATATCTAAGGAATTCAACAGATTTATAGCAATTGTATTTCATTTTTATAATTTTTATCATAGAAATAGCATCATCATGAAAATATGGAAAATGCTACATGCAAAAAAAAATTAAGAGAAACAAAAAGGGAAACTAGATTTTCTAGGTAAGTGTATGTATTTAGTGCTACTGAACATTTTCCTCAATTTGTTTTTAAAAATAAAAGGTGTATATTCCCTGAATTTATTTTGCATAATATATTTTAATGTAAATTTTCCAAGCCTTTAAAAAATCAAACTTCTATATTATTAAAGATCACTTGCAATTGTAAGGCATTCTCTGTACCTCTATGTAAATTGATGAGAAGAAATGTGAGGTTTTGTAGTTGTTTATCTATCTATCTATCTATCATCTATCTATGAAATTTATTTCTGGAACTTTATCTTCACAAGCCAAGTAGGCCTATAATGGTTCTTGAGACAAAAAGACTAAAAGCATAAGCATTTGTAAACTATGGTATAAAAAATTAGAGGTAGAAAAAAACTTACTCTATATCAACAAATCAATCTCCTTGACTGTTGAAGGACTGGCCCTTTCATTGCATTCTCAAGCATTTGGTCCAATGCATATATCTGTGGACAGACAATGCAACTAATATCAAGGAATAAATCAAGCATTCACTAGTCATTTAATTCATTTACTTTTGATCACAAATTAGCTTGGTATAGTTTTTTTAAATGAAAATAAAAATCAATTGCATTAATTTTGCTGTAGAATATGTTCCCCCACCCACCCCCTTCCCTCATGCCAAATAACCTGTTTTAAGCAGCAGAAGTTTAGTTTGAAAAAAATTTTGAAGTTCTCTTGTGTCTGAGTAGGTCTATAAGATGCTAGTACGCTAGCTAGAAAATGAGAAAAATAAAAACAGAAAATAAACCAACATGCCCGAGTAGGTACAGCTTATGTGTAAATTGCTCTATTTCCTAATTTTTAAGGTGGCTCTGAGGTCGAGAAATTAAAAAATAAAATCACATTTCTACAGAATTACTGTATGCAGAAATCTTTTGAATAGCTTTCCTGGTACTAGATTTAGAACTAAAGCACAGAGTTAGGACAATTAAGACAAAGCTGTCACTATCGCCAGTGTAAGAGACCTCTGCAATACCAGGTGGATTTGCAGTTTGAAATGATCCGATGAATAAACTGATCCACTGAGCTCCTGCTGTCCCCCCATTGTGGCACATAAAATTGCATTATCATCCGTGAAATGATCCCAGACATTTAGGGTACTTTACAGTATATTATTTTCTCTTGTTAGGAAACTGAGAATCTCTGCTGCTTTCACTCGCTCTCCTGTTCCGGAAATTTGTGCCGCTTTCCTAAGCTGTGATATGGTGGTTTTAAAATGCTTTCGTGTTTTCCTGCAGCTTTGGCAAGCGCACCAGTGCCCAGTAAATAAAGTAGCAGCCCACGTCCCTTTTAGCAAAAGCTATATATCTGTTCAGACTTGTAATTTGCTCCGTTTATATCCTTTGCCCTTGAACTCTGGTTATTAACGCAATGTTTCTCCAAATGATGCCATATAACTCTGCTCCAAGCGCATTCGCAATGACACCACACCAACATCTGAAGGAAGGACCAGAGCTAGCTGAACAGAAAGAAAACTGAAGCTGAATTGGGGAAGTTGCAGTACATTATTCAAAATGGAACTGGCTATGAAACTATATCGACTGTTATTTACATCGCTGAAAAACCATCTCCAGACTTTGACGAGGCATATTCAGAGTTCTGCTAGAGAAGTAAATGAGCCAGATAGGTTTGATTAAAAGGAAACGGCCTGAATGAATCCTCTCCCTAGAACTGAGCTAAAGTTATATCACAGGATTTGAAAAACTCAGGTATCCTAACTGTATGGCTTCGAAGGGACATGGGGAACAGGGACCAAAGAAGAAGAAGACAAGGGTGAATCTTGATTGATGATGAAAATTAATGTTTTTTCACGTTTGAGGATGCTGTTTCTATGCCATTACAACAAACTCTAGGGGGCTATTCCAATTCTTTCATTATTCTTGTGACTTAATTGTATATTGCATAGAATGAGTAGTTGATTGGCTGGGGCTGAGGATATTTTTGTTGTCCAGTAAAATATCACCAACGCAGACTTTCAGAATTCAAATGGGTGCTTTAGCATTATCCATGGGGAATGAAATCTACTTTAGAAAATACACTCTTTTCAAACCCTTTTGACACATAGTTGCCTGCAAACAATCTGTATTGAATGATTAAACAGTATTTGCTCTAATAGATTCCAGTTTGGTGTCCTAACATTTTGAAAATCTTGTTCGTTACTTTATTTAAAAGCAATAAAACTTCATTTTTTACATTCTTTAATAATTTTTTTAACAATTCCAAGCAAATTTTACCCTCAATTAATGAAAACTATTGATGCTTAATCATAGATAGATTTTGTTGGCATATTTGTTAAAATGAGATTTAATTTATAGTAACTCCCTAAGACCATCAAATACTATGCTGTATATAATGTGACTATTCAAATGTATTGAGGATGATGCTAATGACAAAACAAATAATTCCCCCCATCATACTGAAATTCATTCAGAAAGACAGATTTCCTTGAAAACTCTAGACAAATTTCTACATTTTGAAGCAAAGATTATGTTGTTATTTGAAAAAATGTTGAACCCTGTAACAGTTATTGCTATTTGTGGAATACAAGAATTATCTTTTTTTCCCCTTATCACAGCAAGAAACACTAAAATTTTGTCCATCATCACTCTCTCAAGTTAAGGACATCGATGACTACTTTTTGGTGTGAGCAGAGAAGAAATATGTGATACATCTCTAAATGACACAGGCATGAAAATTAAGTGATATTGCATAAAACAATTAGGGGCATTATAAAACATATCATCATGTTTGAAGTTCTGTTCATAGTTACGACTGCAATTATTTGTAAAGATACATTGTCATTTTCAAACAAGTGAGTCATGTACATACTTTCTGAGCATAAGACATCTGTGACTATCTGGACCTTTGTTATAGTTACATTATGAATCTCGTGTATTCATGATGTCTATATTGTGAATACAGTGAATATGTGTGTCCCTATACATACACCCCTATGTAACAGAGGCCCAGTTGCCTAGTTGTTAGTGTTCTGACTTAGATTCAGAAAGATCTGGATTCAAATCTTATCTCTGTCACTAAATCTAAGTGATACTTGGCATGTTACTTAACCTCTATGTACTTTAAGCAATCCTCTAGGATATATCTACTAAATCTTAGCTGGAACGAAATCTGTACTGGTAAAGATGGTTCCCATACAGGAAGTTCTCCATTTGATGAAATCATACATCTCTCAAAAATATACATATAGGTATATATGTATGTATATGTATATATATATATGTATGTGTATATATATATATATGTGTGTGTGTGTGTGTGTGTGTGTGTGTGTGTGTGTGTGTGTATGTATGTATGTATAATTCCAGATTTCCTCCCAATTTTGTTTCCCACAAATTGTACTAAACTGAGGGCAGTTTTAAAAGATGAGATTAACCATTTTAATAACATTTTGGCTTTGTTTGGTAGTCTGGCAGCCACTCAGCTGAGTAATGTTTCATGTATGCATCACTTTTTCAAATGTTTTCTTTCATTTTAAATACTTTTATGGATTAATGTAACATTTAATTCTAGATAACTGAAAGGAATTCTGTTTTAAACATTAAAATAATTTAAATAAAGTAGTTCTAGAAAACACTGAAGTATTAGAATTTTCCTTTTGAAATCCACAAAGTTGTTTCTGTATATTTCAGCCAGGAAATTAAGGTTAGAATTCAGAGTAAAAACTGTGCTTTGAAAGACCTGGACAGTTATCTAACTGATTTCTAAATATCCATGAAGAACACAGAACTTGTGTTTGGAACAAAAATTTAAGGACTTCTGGCTGGATTTAGGTTTCTTTCCCTTGCTTGCTTTGCTAGGTTCACTGTAAGTAAATTTTTTACTCTCAATCCTTATTCCTCAGTTGACTGGTCCTGAAAATGGGAGCTGGGGGGAGAATAACAACTCTCTTTCTCACAAGAACACTTTGAGCATTTCATTTGCAATTATAAAACACTTTGTTCATTTTTTTTTTCGCATTTTTGACAAGACTATTAAAGTAATATTTTTAAAGATTGCTTTCTACCTTTATAAAAAATTATTTCTTACCTTAGAATTCCCAATGCTCCTGTGTAGTGAGTGGAATTATATACATTATTTTAATTTTATTTCATTGGAAATAACATTTTATTAATTTTTTTCAGCAATTGATCATTCCTAAAACTAAGAGAAGATGAATATGGAAGTAAAATGGGCAGAAATAAGTGATACAGCATTTAGGATTACATCTTTCAGATGATTTAACATATTCCTTTTCTATTGTGAGATGTTTGAAAGGTGTAAATTAAACTAGAAAAAAAAGAAGAGTAGAAAAAAAGATTCATAATTTATTATGTAAGATTTAATTAAGGGAAACTTGTTCCAAACTCCACCTCTGTGTATAAAAATCTAATCAGCCTGTTATAGTACCATGAATAGGATTTCATGAGACCTTAAAATAAAACCTATTACTCAGCATTCCAGTTTTAAAGGAATTGTACCTTTAGATAATGTTTGCATCCTATAGTGGCAAAGCTTTCTGACTTCACTGGGGCATCCTGAATTAATCTTGATATATTCAAATTAGCAAGCCACTCAGTGGGTATCTAAGAATACTCCCTAATATTATTGTCTCCATGAATACTGGGTAGGCAAGTACACAGAGTGGATCATAAAATAAGATTTTTCTTTAAATATTACCAACTTTAATATCATTCTTGCAAGCTTCACAAGTTCAATGCAATATATTTCAGGACTATGAAGGTCAATACAAGATGACAGATTGAAATACTGTACGTGACTTGCAAAAGTCATTTTTGGGCAAGCTGTTTTCCAGGACTTAAATTAAATTAAAACATACCTTACATCAGACAATTTTTAAAACCAGATTGTGGCCTCATTCTCCAAAGAATATCACTTTTATCCCTAGTTGTCAAACAGCTATTACCATCAAGATGATAAGGTTGATGACATGCTGAAAATACTGATTAAGGGGATACTGCAAGTGCTGTTCCTCTTCCTTGAAGGAGTAATTTTCCTGTCGGCATGATAGAAAATAAAATGCCAAAGGTTTTTCTTATGAGTTGAAAACTCTCCTTGAAGTTGTGGATGTTGCTGTTTTTTTTCCCCTCCCTGCCTGGCTTCATAATTTGGGGGAATTTTTCTCCTAGGCTCATTGAGATTAGAGATCATGGGTCTCGAAATATTACAGAATCATTGCGTTAGAAGTATTCGCAGATGCAGAGCCAACACTAGCAATTTTTACACCCATGGCAGGCTTCAAAAAAATGAACACCCAATTCAGTCAAGGGTGAGAGGTAGATAGTAATGGAAGCAACCCTTGGAAACCAGGAACCACCATCAGTAGAGGAGGGAATACAGAAGAAGATGCCATTATCCACCTGGTAGTTTTCAATTTTCACTAATTATTCCTTTTAACTGAGTGTTAAAGTCATTTGTTTCTATTCCTTTTAACTGAGTGTTAAAGTCATTTGTTTCTAAAATTTAGGTGCCCTGGGGAAAAAGTCCCATCGTTCTGACCAAGTTATAGCTCTGCTCAGAGGCTATCTAGTCTAGCCCACACCCTGGCTACCCTTCCTGGATTTCTTCTTCCTCCTTACTCTTTTCTAGACAAACTTCCACTTCCTTATTCTGAGTTTGTATGTGTATATTGGTGGGATGGAAGCTGTACAGGCATATTGCTACTTGCCTCATCACACTGCCTCAAATTTGTTTCTGAACATGCTTTTTAGCTTAAACCTGTGGATTTATTGCCCCTTTGCTTTGTGGATTTTGCCTGTGTTTACCCTGTTGACTCCCCTACTCTCATTTGACTTTGTACTGTCACACTTGTTTGTAGCACCCAGATTAATTCCACTGTTTTAATAATCCTAAAGATTAGAACCCAGCAGAAACAGGTGCCTGCTAATCTCCTGTATATGCCTGGCTCCTCTGCTCTGGGCCCAACCTCCCTGGTCCAGTTGAGACATGACATCCTGGCTTCACTCAACATCCCCCATAGGCTCAGCAATGGCAGAAAAATTGTTTGCCATGTAAATGCCTCAATTGAAGGCAATAGAATTAAAAGCTCAAGGCTCCATTCCCTGGCAAGAGTTGAGCCGAAACTACAGAGGGAAGTGCTGCCTTCCAGGGCAGGTTCATAGTTATGTAGAAAGAGAATAAATGGTACTGGGAGCAGGCCAGTCTGTAGTCTCACTCTCACCTCCCTTCTTCTCCAACTACAAAGATACAATGAGTGGGGTTCAAGTATGAATTAAAGTCTTGGCACTACATTCACGGGACTCTAAGAAGGCTGGGCAAAGATAACTTTGGTTATATTATGCCTGATTGGGTAGATGCCTCATTTGGCCATCCCCTACTTCTCAGGGAATGTCCCCTTACTGAGCAATACTGAAGGGATCCCTTCATGAGGTCTATGAGACTTTTGATGGTCTTCTAGAGCTGGGATGTGGAACCTGCGGCCTCGAGGAAGGATCTGGAGTAAAGTATTTTTTTTTTAAATGAACTAACTTTGGTGGATCAATTTACATAAGGACTGCTAGTTCCTATTTGCAATGAATAGCTTTGGGTGGATTTGGTCCCCAGTGTACCAGCACTCATACAACAACGTGCTTACAAAGAGTTGGTAATAACTCCTATTCATATAGTACTGTGAGGTGTTTAAAATTTGTACCACTGCCCCTTCCCTAAACTAATGCAGTCATTCTAGCACTCTTCCCATGCATCCATAAGAATCAAAGTCCTAAGTGTGAGGGGAGATCAATCAAGCAACAAGCTTTCTTGAGTACCTACTGTGTTCCAGGTACCAAGCTAGGTAGTATTAATACAAAGACAGTATTGAAATAGCCCCTGCCTTAAAGGAGCTTACATTCTATTGTGGATGGGGGAAATAACAAATATATAAGTAGGTACATTAAAAAATAGATAGAAATTAACCCTGGGTGGGAAAGCATAGGAGTGAGGAAGTGATAGCAGGACAGTGCTCATGTAGAGAATGGTATTTGAGTTGAATCTTCAAGGGAAACAGGGCCTCTAAGAGTCAGAGGCAAGAAAGGAGCACATTCTAGGCATGGAGGATAGCCAAGGCAAAGGCATGGGAATCAGAGATGGTATGTGGTTAATGAGGAATAGCAAGAATGCCAGTGTGGTTGGACTGTAGAGTATCTGGAAGGTCGTAATGTAATAAAATAATAAATCTGGAAAGCTGGGATGCGATCAGGATGTTTAGTGCTTTAAATAACAAACATAAGAGTGTGGATTTGATTCTAAAGCTAATAGAGAATAGTTAGGGTTTATTGAGCAAAGGAAGTAATAAAGTCAGACCTAGGCTTTAGGAAAGTTGTATTGGTGCTCTTGTAAAAGATGGGTTAGCTTGGGGGTAGACTCAAGGAAATGAAAGCTGGGGCAAAAATAAAATAGGGTGCTGGCTGCATGAGTAGAGAGAAGGGAACTGTATGCAACTGATGATGTGGAGGTAGAATTGACATCATTTGGAATGTAATAGCATATGTCGTGGTAAATGAGAGTGATGAGTCACTGATGACACCAAGGTTTTGAATCTGCCACTCAGATGAAATTGTAGGTCTGAATTATATAGATTTGAGAGTCACCTGAATGTAGATTATAATAAAGCAGATGGGAGATGATGCTATCACCAAGTGAGAGAGTGTAGGGACAAAGAGGAAAAGGGTTAAGGATGGAACCTTAAGGTGGGCATTTCATGATGATCTAGCAAAGGCGACAAAGGAATGAGTGGTCAGGAGGGAGAAACCAAAAGATGGCAATGTCACAAAGATAGAGAGAAGAGAGCATCCAGGGGTGATGGGTGGTCAATGGAGTGAAATATTGCACAGAGATAAAGAAGGATAGAGCATTAGATTGGGCAATTGAGAAATCACTGGGAACCTTGGAGAGCTGTTTCATTTGAATGAGGAGGAGCTCAGAACACAGACTGCATGAGGTTTAGAAGAGTATGAAAACAAGCATGGAAGAGAACAAATGACAGCTTTTTCTAGGAGTTTCACTGAGAAGCAGAGGAGGGATAGAGAAGGATAGATCATAGGGATGATTGTATATCCAAGGTTTCTTCTCAAGATGGCGGTGAGTCAGGCATATACATGGGCAGGAAAAAAGGAACTAGTAAATAGGGGGAGAATGAAGATTAGAGAGAAGGGAGATGACAGTAGAGGTAATCTGGTGGAGAATATAGGAAAGTCTGAGATCAAGGGTAAATGGAAAGGGGTTAGCTTTAATGATGAGACAGGCCACCTCTTCATTAGAGACTGTAGTAAAGGAAGAGTGAGGGGGATTTGAGGTCAAGGGTTTGTGAGATGAGAAGGAGAAAAGAAGGAGCTCATGGTGAATAGCCTCAATTTTCTTAGTAAAGTTTGAAATCAGATCTTTAGCTGAGAGGGCGGAAAAAAGCTATGTAATTTCATCATGGGGGTGAGGGAGAATGAAGGCATTGGGCATCTACCAAACTAGCTCAACATACTGCAAAGGGACTATATGAATGTCCTGGAAGCATTTGACACACCTGCAGAAGTTGCCATTTCAAGAACAGAAAAACTGAGGCAAGGAGAGACTTTGTTTCTTGCTAAAAAGGGCCTTAATATGGCATGATTCCCTATGTCTTCAGGTCCCACAACTACTTCTGAGGCTATCTGCTTCCTCAAGAAACCCCATTGTTCTTAAATCATGAACTTGAAGTGTAGTGAGGCAGCATGGTGTCATGGAAATATCACTGGGCTTGGAAGCAGGATGTCTGGGTTTAATTCCTAGCTCTGCCATTTACCAGTTGGATGATGTTGGGAAAGTCATTTTGCTTTTGTTGAGCTATTTTTCCTCTAATATAAAACAAGAAAGCTAGATTACATGGTCATCTAACATGACCTCTCCAGGAATTTTTGAAAAGAATCATCAGCAGGGGTTCATCTGGGTATCTACCTCTTCTTCTAGGGCCTGGAAACTATTTACTGAAAAAAAACAAACAAACATGGATAGAAGTGAGTCTGTTATACTTAATGGGCTCTTAATCGCATGAAAATCACTGACAGTAAGCCCTCCCTGTCCCTAATAATCTGCCCAATGTATCAAATAACCAGAGTTATCATATTCACATAACTGAAACTAAGAACATTCAATATGGCACAGATCCAGACAGATGTTAGGAAGTAAATAGCTTCACAAACCCAGTACAACCAGGAATTTCAATACCATATTACACTGTTTGCTTTTTCCTGGTTCCCTCACTTTTAATTCAGAGGTTCACAAACTCATATTTTGGGCTCAGGGGCTTATCTTATCTAGGGAAGAGGAATGATGTCTCGCCCTATAATTCCATGAGGGGGAATGACCGGCATGCCACTTGTATGGTGGTGACTTGATGTGATCTTTGAGTTCAAATCTCTGTAAATGGTACTGCTGCTTTACTGCACTCTTAATTTTCATTCTCTTGCTCCTGATTCATGGTTTGAAAAATTTGACTATGCTTTCTGTTTGTTATTGTTGTGCTTTGGGACTTGCTGGTTTGGGGATTGGATCCTTCTTATTATTTTAGTGGGTATCACAGAAGAACAAAGTTCCCAGGACTTGGGATTCCCAGGATTTCCCTGATGCTCCCTGATACAGAGATCATTGCTCATTAGGAAAAATACTTTGGACTACACTTTCCAGGAGGCCTGCTGTGTAGCCACAGAGCTAAGGTGTCACTAGACAAGGACACTTTGCAGGAGAATATTCTGAAAGAGCGGGTTGGGAAAAAAAAGCAGGGTGTTGAAGGGAGTTGTAGAAGTAAGTTGATGCAGAAAGGCAAGGTTGTGGTCCTAGTAGCTTTAAGTCAAAGGTCATGATACTATTCCCCAGTTGACCTCACTCTGACTTTGTATTCGGCCACGTTAACATGATTCTGCTTGTGTTGATTAGACCCTAGCTGAGAAGGCTACCTGCTAATCTTTTGCACATGCTTAGCTCTCCTACTCACCAACTTCTCTCTCACTGTTGGTCAGGTGGGACAAAACACTTGTATTTTTTACTTTTCATTCTACTCTATGGTGTTTCACCCAAATAGTTCCCTTGGTAGGTTGGACAGAGTACAGATTTCACTGTTATCTTTTTCTTCCTACATACACACATACGCACATATACATGTACGTATGTATATATACACACACATTCACATACATATACATATACATTACACACATACATACATATATGTGTGTGCATGTGTATACATATGCACACACACATATATATGTTTGACCTAGTGTTTTGCTGTGATCAATTCCTTTTCCTGCTTTGTGACAATTCTTCATCTTTTCACAGAATCAGTAATCATTACAATATAAAGGAAGTCAAATCAGACAGTGCTGATTCAGTCCTTATTGATCTAGTCTCATTAAATGGCCCCTACTGGTATTTCACCAATCAGGTGAATATCAGAGCCTCAGGGTTGGAAAAGACTTCTGAAGTCATGTAGTTCAATCCATACTTTAACAAAAATATCTTCTATAACATCCCACTAAGTGGCCATCCAGCACCCACTTGAAGACCTCCTGTGAGGGGAAATCCATTATCTCTGGAAGCAGCTGATTCCATTTTTGGACAGTTCTAATTGTTACAAAGTTTTTCCTTATATGAAGCCCAATTCTGCTTCTGCACTTTGATCCATTGCTCCTATTTTTAATCATCTGGGGACCAGTGGAACCGGTCTCATCCTTCTTTCACTCGACAGATCATCCAATACTTGAAGACATCTCTTATGTCTCTCTTAAGTCTTCTCTCATCCAGGCTAAATATCCCTTGTTCTTTCATGGAACCCTTATCTACATGCTCTCCAGTCTTTTCAGGATCCTTATTCTACATCTAGGCCCATAGGCAATCACTCTTTAGGCCATGATTACATTTTTATGGCATAGTAGCAAAAGGAGACTTGACAGTTTTCAGATTAATTTGAGCTAAGTAGAAGTAATCCATATAATTCAGATCTGCAGGAAAATGAAATGTTCATTAATTTTGGCTATAACTTACATTGTCCATTTGACTCAAATCAATGAGCATTTATTAAGCACCTACTCTATGCTAGACACAGTGCCAGGTGTTTGACATGTAAAGACAAAAATCCAACAGTCCCTTGCTCTCAGGGAACTTAATTTCTACTGAGCAGAGTTGATCATTTTTAAAAGTTTGAATTTTACCTTTTTAGGTCTTTCAAAAGGGTTTTGTTTATTATTTATTCAGTTCTCCTCAGTGGATATTTTGGATGTGTTCTCAGGAGATATGGCCTTAGTCATTATGAATACAAAATTGTTTTGTGCTCTAAGGCCTTGTGAGCCTCTTCGCATACATCTACTTTCAGCTATCCACATCTTTTATTCTGATTTTAGGAGGTGGCATAGGGGATATATCCCTAGACCTGAACCTCAAGAAGATCTGAGTTCAAATGTGGCCTCAGACCCTTAGTGTGATGCTAGGCAAGATACTTAACCCTTCTTCCTCAATTTCCTCATTTGTAAAATGAAATTAATAATAATAACACCTACTTCCCAGGGTTGTTACGGTGATGAGGGAAGATAATATTTGTTAAGTGCTATATCAATGTGAAGATGATGGTGATGATTTTGGTATCCATTGGCAGATAGGGTCATATGAAGTTGAATGATGAAGCGAATGTTACCCCTCCTGTTTAATATGTTTATATTTTAATAACATCATCCTGGAGATTGTGCATTAACAATGCCTTAATTATCAAATTTCTGGGAATTTCAAGTAAGGGAGATTTTTTCGAATGATTACCTAGTATATAAGATAAAAACTGAGAATATGTTTTCTAGCCAAGTCAGTTTACAGAACAGGCAGTATACTGAAGGCAAAGACCAAGAAGAAGCAGTCAGTTAAAGGCAAGTCAAAAGACTAAAATGAATGGAAGAATGAATGGATGGGTGGATAGAAATGAAAAGTATTTATTAAGTGTTGTTGTTCAGTATTTCCAGTACTGTCTGATTCTTCGGGGTCTCATTTAGAGTTTTCTTGGCAAAGATACTGGAGTGGTTTGCCATTTCCTTCTGCGGCTCATTTCACAGATGAAGAAACAGAGGCAAAGAGGGTTAAGTGATGTCCCCAGGATCATAGAGCTAATAAGTATCTGAAGATGGATTTGAACTCAGAAAGACAAGTCTTTCTGACTCCAAGCCTGGAGTCTATCCACTGAATCACCTAGCTGCCCTATTTTGCACCTTATAAGCAATTAATAGACACTTACCAGCTGTGTGACCCTGGGTAAATCACCTAACCCTGTTTGCCTCAGTTTCCTCATCTGTAAAATGACCCGGAGAAGGAAATGGCTAACCACTCTAATATCTTTGACAAGAAAACCCCAAATGGGATCACAAAGAGTCAGACACCATTGAAAACGATTGAACGATGAAGGTGTGCAAAACACTTTCTAGTTTCTTGGTATACAATAACAAAGCAAAAAAGGCCTGCTCTCAAGGGAGCCACATTTCTTTTTTTTTCCTCTCTTTTTTTAAGTATTTTATTTTTCCCCAGTGACATGTAAAAACAATTTTTAACATTTTTTTTTAAATTTTGAGTTCCAAATTCTCTCCCTTTCCCCATTCCTCACCCCCACACCTTTGAGAAGGCAATCAATTCAATATATGTTATACATGTGTAGTCATGCAAAACATTTCCATATTAGTCGTGTTGTGAAAGAAAACATATACCCCAAAAAAACACTCAAGAAAAATAAAGTAAAAAAAACAAAACTATACTTCAATCTGTATTCAGACACCATCAGATCTTTCTCTGGGGATGGATAGCATTTTTCATCCTAAGTCCTTCAGAGCTGTCTTAGATCATTGTATGGCTGAGAATAGCTAAGTCATTCATAGCTGATAATCTTACAATATTGCTGTTATTTTGTACACAGTACATTTCACTTTGCCTTAGCTCATGCAAGTCTTTTCAGGTTTTTCTGAGAGCAGCCTGTGCATCATTTCTTACAGCACAAAAGTATTCCACCACAATGACAAGCACAATTTGTTTAACCGTTTCCCAATTGATGGATATCCCTTCAATTTCCAGTTTTTTGCCACAAGAAAAAAAGCTGCTGTAACTATTTTTGTACATATAGATCCTTTTCCTTTTTGTTTTTTTATTCTTTTCTGATACAGGCCTAGTAGTGGTATTGCTAGTCAAAGGGTATGCATAGTTTTATAGACTTTTGGGCATAGTTCCACATTGCTCTATAGAATGGTTGAATCAGTTCACAACTCCACCACCAATACATTAATGTCTCATTTTCCCCATATCCCTTCCAACATTTGTCATTTTCCTTTTCTGTCCTATTAGCCTAATAAACATGAGGTAGTACCTCAAAGTTGTTTTAGTTTGCGCTTCTCCAACAATAGTGAGTTAGAGCATTTTTTCATGTGACTATATATAGCTTTGATTACTTCATCTGAAAACCGTTCTTATCTTTTGATAATTTATCAATTGGAGAATGGCTCTTATTTTTATAAATTTGACTCAGTTCTTTATATGTTTGAGAAATGAGGCTTTTATCAGAGAAATTTGCTTCAAAATTTTTTTACAGTAACTATTACTTACTGTATTTCCCTCCATCCTATCCTGCCACTGTTTGTTCTTTTCTCTCTCTCCTTTCACCCTGTCCCTCCTCAAAAATGTTTTTCTTCTGACTACCTCCTCCCACAATCTTTCCTCCCTTCTATCATCCTCACCTACCCTTTTCTTATCACCTTTCCTTCTTACTTTCCTGTAGGGTAAGATAGAATTCTATACCCAACTGAGTGTGCATGTTATTCCTTCTTTGAGCCAATTTTGATGAAATTAAGGTTCACTCACTCCCTCTCACCTCCCCAGCTTCCCCTTAATTGTAAAAGCTGTTTCTTGCCTCTTTTATATGAGTTAATTTACCTCATTCTATCTCTCCTTTCTCATTCCTTAATTTTATTTTTTTAAAATATCATCTCTTCATATTCAACTCATATCTGTGCCCTCTGTCTGTATATATTCCCTCTGACTACCCTAATAATGAGAAAGTTCTTATGAGTTACAAGTATCATTCTCCCATGAAGGAATATAAACAGTTTAACCTTATTAAGTCCATTACGATTTCCCTTTCCTCTTTACTTTTTTATGCTTCTCTTGAGTCTTGAATTTGAAAGTCAGATTTTCTATTCAGCTGTAGTCTTTTAATCAAGAATGCTTGAAAGTCCTCTATTTCATTGAATATCTATTTTTTCCCCTGAAGGATTATACTCAGTTTTGCTGTGTAGCTGATTCTTGGTTGTAATTCTAGCTCCTTTGTCCTCTGGAATATCATATTCGAATCCTTTAATGTAGAAGCTGCTAGATCTTGTGTTATCCTGACTGGGGCTCCGTGATACTTGAATTGTTTCTTTCTGGCTACTTGCAATATTTTCTCCTTGCCCTAGGAGCTCTAGAATTTAGCTATAGTATTCCTAGGAGTTTTCATTTTGGGATCTCTTTCAGGAGGTGAGTGGTGGATTCTTTAAATTTTTGTTTTACCCCCTGGTTCTAGTTTTCCATGATAACTTATTGACAGATGGTATCTAGGCTCTTTTTTTGTCATGGCTTTCAGATGATCCAATAATTTTTAAATTATCTCTCCTGGATCTTATTTCCAGGTCAGTTGTTTTTCCAATGAGATATTTGACATTGCCTTCTATTTTTTCATTATTTTGGTTTTGTTTTATTGTTTCTTGATTTCTCATAAAGCCATTAGCTTCCGTTTGCTCAATTCTCACTTATAAGGAATTTTATTCTTCAGTGAATTTTTGTCCCTCTTTTACCATTTGACCAATTATGTGTTTTAAGGCATTCTTCTCCTCACTGGCTTTTTGGACCTCTTTTACCATTTTTCTTAGTCTGTTTTTTAAGGTGTTATTTTCTTCAGTATATTTTTGTATCTCCTTTACCAAGCTATTGACTCTTTTTTCATGCTTTTCTTGCATCATTTTCATTTCCCTTCCCAATTTTTCCTCTACCTCTTTTACGTGACTTTCAAAATCCTTTTTGAGCTCTTCCATGGCCTAAGATCAATTTATATTTATTTTGCAGGCTCTGGATGTAGGAGCTTTGACTTTGGTATCTTCTTCTGAGTGTGTGTTTTGATCTTCCTTGTCACCATAATAAATTTCTATAGTCAGAGTTTGTTTTTTCTGTTGTTTGCTCATCTTCCCAGCTTATTACCTAATTCTTAACGAGTAGGGCTCTGCTTCCAGGATGGAGGGTGTACTGTCCCAAGCTAGGGACCTGTAAGTTTTCCGTTTTTCCAAGGTGGTATCATGTAAGGAAAGTGTGTTTACTACTCTTCTGGCCTGTACTCTGATCTGTGAGTGATCACAAACACTCTTTCTGCCCTGGAACTGTGACTAAGGTCCCTGATCCACTGAGGCCATAAGCTCTGGTGTATTAGTGTTCCTCTTCACCCTGGGACTGTCACCCAAGACTATGACTTATATCTGAATATGGGCAAAGGAACAGAATCCTGCCTCAGTGGTAACAAAGAGACCCCTGTAATTTCTTTCTGACCAGTTGTTTGACCCCCTTACTGTCTATGAGCTGAAACCTTCAGAAGCAGCTGCTGTAGTTGTGATTCAGTGGCTCCTAAGGCCTGTTCTTGGTTTGTTGTGGCCAGGGCTGTGTGGGCATGGCCTTTGCTGGACTGCACTCCATTCTCATCCAGGTGCAACAGACATTTCCTGCCAACCATCTAAGTTGTCTTTGGCTAAAGTTGTCCTTTTGTGAGTTCTGCTGCTCCAGGAAATGTTTTATGGCATTATTTAAATGTGTTCATGGGGATTTGAGGGAGAGCTCAGGCAAGTTGCCACCTTTTCTCTGCCATCTTGGCTCTGCCCCCTTTGGGAGTCACATTTCAATCAGTGAGTCAACCCATATCAGAAGTTTGAGCGGGGCTCAGATTCAATCTAGTTCAGATAGACTGAATCTGGCCCGCTTGTGAAAATAGGCTTCACAAAGGGCGGGATTTCTTAAGACAACCCATTATGGTGAATCCCTAATAAACTTTGTCTTTTTCCTTGGCTGAAAAAAAAAATAAGTTTGAGCTGCAAGTCAGAGAGGTCTCACAGAGCTTAGATTTAGTGGCAAACCAGATGGTAATGGATCTTATTTAATATCATTTCATCTGGTAAAGTCATATCTGCTTCTGATTTTGAACGATTTGACAATGCTAAGGTCTTTGGTGGTGAGAACTCTCTATTCTGGGTCTATGGTACTTGTGATTGCTGAGGAAGTAGGGATTTCTAAAAACAAAATTGCCAGACCAGGAACTACATAGTTATTGACACCCAGGATAATTAGTCAGTGCTGGGAACAGTGTTCGTGGGCAAAAAGGCACTGGCATTTCCAAAACTCTTAGACTTACCTATTGGTGGTAGCTGATTAGTGGTTGGTGCAGGTGGTTGCAAAGAAGATGGATCCCTCCTTCACAGGCATTATTTCTCTCAATGGTGATCATGTGGGCCAGGGTAGAATCAGGGCTAGTATTTGACTTGCCTAGAACACGCTTCCTCCTGTCTCTCCCTTAGGATACCTTGCTTCTTTAGCTAGCGAGGGTTTAAAAGAGAGTGGTGGGTCAAATCCAGACAAGCAACAGATTGGCTAGAACAGATACAATTCATTAGAGAAGAGGAAGAACCATCAACCAAGAAGCTTCTTATACTGTTCTTGCTATGGTAGATAGGGGAGAGAGAGAGAGACAGAGAGAGACAGAGAGACAGAGAGACAGAGAGAGAGACACACAGAAAGAGAGAGAGAGACAGACAGACAAACAAAGAGACAGAGAGAGACAGAGAGAGAGAGACAGAGAGAGACAGAGAGACAGAGAGACAGAGAGAGAGACACACAGAAAGAGAGAGAGAGACAGACAGACAAACAAAGAGACAGAGAGACAGAGAGAGACAGAGAGAGAGAGACAGATAGAGAGAGAGAGAGAGAGACAGAGACAGAGAGAGAGAGAGAGACAGAGAGAGAGAGACAGAGAGAGACAGAAAGAGAGAGAGAGACAGAGAGGCAGACAGACAGAGACAGACAGACAAACAAAGAGACAGAGAGACAGAGACAGAGAGAGAGAGAGACAGAGAGAGACAGAAAGAGAGAGAGAGACAGAGAGGCAGACAGACAGAGACAGACAGACAAACAAAGAGACAGAGAGACAGAGACAGAGAGAGAGAGACAGAGAGAGGAGAGGTAGAGGGAGAGGGAGATGGAGGGAGGACAGAAGGGAGGGAGGGAGGGAGAAAGAGAGAGACACAGAGAGACAGAGCATTTTATAAGATATTAAGACCCACTTCTGTCATAGTCAAGGACAGAAAAAGTTTTTCAGGGAATGTTACCTATAGAGTTAGCTAGGTAACACAGTGGATAGAAAGTTGTTTTTGGGTTCTGTTAGATATGAGTTTGAATCCAGCTTCAGACACTTACTAGCTGTGCAACCTTGGGCAAGTCACTTAACCTTTCAACCTCAGTTTTCTCAAGTGTTGAATTGGGATAATAATAACACCTACCTCACAGGGTTTTTTTGGAGGATCAAATGAGATAGTATGCAAAATGCTTAGTAAACCTTAAAGTACTATATAAAAACTAGTTATGATGATAATAATGTGATTGTTGTTTGTTGTCACCGCCCCTCCCCAAAAGTCCTTTGCAACATTCTCTACAGCTGTCAGGTCATGATAGCCTTAGCCTATTAAACTTCTATTCCACTGCCAACCTGACCACCATTCCCACTTCTCCAGTCTAATGGTCTGGGTCCACAAATGGCTTCTCTTCCCTCACCACCTGCTTTAATCTGTTCTGTAAGCTTCCTCATCAGTTGATTCTTAGATCCTTAATTAGGAATACCTTTCCTACCTTACAGCTCTCCACATGTCAGTTTTAATAGCTAATAGGGTACTGATACACAAGATAAAGAGGGAGTCACTAAGAGAATACCTATGATGAGTCGAAATTCCTTGGTCTAGATGAGCTATGTTCTTGAGTGTTGATATGTGAATGCTGAGCCATTGTCAATTATTTTTGACATATCGTGAAGAACATGCTGCAGAGCTGCAGAAAAAAAAAATGTCATTTTCAAAAAAGGGAAGAGAATGGAATAAATTTTAGAATATATAAATGAAGGAATGGTTAACAAGTGTCCAGAAAAGGAAGCAGTGATTACAAAGAGTTAGCATGAGTTCATCAAGAGTAGGTTATTCCAGTGTACATATACTATAATAGAAATGATGCAGAGAAAATTAGTATGGCCCCCGTGCAAGCATGACAGACAAATTCATGAAGCATTCCATATTTTTGAACTTGAATTCAACTGGTTTTTTTTCTCTCATGTAAACGTCCTTTTAACTGTCATGCATTTTTCTAGTAAAAGCTCTTCAAATCTGCAAAAAAAGGGGGGCCTCTAATAAAACTACATTGTAAAATATGGGAAAGAAACAGAATGGCAAGAATAAGAAAGTGGAAGAAGCAGATGGAGCCTGAGGAGTTTGTGATGGAGAAGGTGTTGGACCAGCGAGTGTGTGAATGGAAAAGTGGAGTATTTCTTAAAACAGAAATGATTTACAGATGCTGACAATACATGGGAACCCAAAGAAAATTTAGATGGTCCAGAGTTATTGAAGCATTTCTGAATTCTCAGAAGGTTGGTAAAGAAAAAGATGGAGCCAAGAAAAAGTCTTTATCCAAGATCAAGTCAGATGATAACAAGTCAAAGAAGAAATGCAAGTCTGCTGATAAGCTTTAGGGCTTTGTAAGGGGCCTTGATGCAGACCAAATCATTGGTGCTCCTGACAGCAGTGGAGAGCTATGTTTCTCAGGGAGTAGAAAGATTCTGATAAGGCCAACTTGGTGCTCACCAAAGAAACAAATAAGAAATATCCTCAGGTAGTTATCGCCTTTTGTGAGGAGTGATTGACCTGGCACTCCTGTCCTGAAGATGAAGCACAATAATTGTTTGCATTGGTATATCCATAGATACAAATACATACACATATATACATACATGTAGACGTACATATATCTATATCTATATATCTAGATCTAGGCAGACATAGATAGATAGACAGACAGACAGATGGATGGACAGACAGACAGATAGACAGACAGACACAGACAGACAGACAGATAGATAGATAGATAGACAGACAGATAGATAGACAGACAGATGGATAGACAGATCTGGATCTTGATTCCATTCTTTGATTTGTTAGCAGTGTGAGCACCTTCTACATCTAATGAGAACTGAATTGGGTAGGCTTTAAAATAGGTTTTGGTTTTTGTTTGGTTTGTTTTTCATTTGGGCTGGTTTTTAATTTGCGTCAACAGAACTGGTAACTCCGAACAAGTAAATAGAAGTTTTCTGCATTTACTTAACATTTATCAAAGAAGAGAATATTTGATGCTGTAGAATTATCAATTTCCTCCACAGTAGAGAAAAAATCCTTTATAAATACTCATAAAATATCTTCTGTAGTCATTCTTCTGAATCCTAAGAAATGTTTACCTCCTACATATGCCTATGGTTAGTTGTTTCAGAAAATGTGTCCATATAGAACTTTGACATTCACTTGAAGCCCAACTTAACAAAAGCTACATTTTACACCTAGAGGTAAATCCATTGAAAGGTTTCTTCTGGTAGCCATTTTCCATTATTACTAATTTCTGGGGAGCCTAAGATCCTCTTTCTCCTCACTGACAGAAAATGTGCTGCCTTCACTTGTCCAAAAACTAACTGTTTTGGTATAGAACAGAATAATTTTGAAGGGACTTTGCAATCTTGCTGGAGTGTTCACGGTAGTGCTCAGTGTCTGGGCCCAGTTAAGGTGGTGGTGGGCATCTTCCCTGTGGATGCAGATGCGGCCCCCAAATACACACAGGAGTTGATAACTTCACATTTATCCAAAAGGGGTCCTCTCCCCAAAGCCTTGTTGATCAGATCTGGGTGGACAAGAACCCTGTCTGATAGGACTTGCGGAAGGGTGGCCGTGCTTTTTTGCAGCCTCCCCATGTGTCTGACATCTTGATTGTTGACGTTGCCCAATCCTACGTTAGAAATGTGCATGGGTAAATGCTGCTGGAACTTGTTTGAACAGTTACCTAAAATGTTAAAATTAGACCCATTTTGACCTTGATTTTCAAGGAGAAAAACTTGGACTTCCTATTTGAAAAAGTAGGGCATCCCATCTTATCTTACTAACCAAAAGGTTCTCTCTTAATCATGTAGTAACATCTCTATCTGTTGGAACTTAAGTATTCTGCCCAAAGGGCAGGCATTTGAAGGGGAGATGGGAGTGAGGGGTGGGATTGTGTTTTCCTCACTATGGGCATAAATGGGGAAGCAAACATATCCATGTTGTGTAGTCTTCTATACTCCTCATGTGCATGTTTTCCTTCCTTATCCCAACCCATTGCTTCAATATGTAAGACCAGCATTCTGAGTATTTGGGTCACTCGGCTCCATGGGAGTCAGGAAACAGCAACAACAATGACAAACAACAACAACTTTGTAGTCATTGCCATGTTACACAAATGTATATTGTTTATTATAAACACTGGTGAACAGTGGCCAATAAATAGTTTTATGTTCTTCCTTTACCCAAAAAAAATAAAAAGAGTAGATTATTCCAGACAAATCACATTTCACTTTTTGCAGGTTCCTCAAGGAAATGTTAATGTGCAGTTTATGTGATTTAAGCATAGAATTTGGCAAAGATTCTAATACTATTCTCCTGGAAAAGATGGAGAGAGATGGGCAAGACAACAGTTAATAAGGTGAATTTAATACTTACTGAATGTCTAGGCCCAAGAAGTAGTCAGTGAAGATGGTTCACTGTAAACTTTGAAAGGGGCCTCTAGGGGTTGGGGGATGGGGGAGGAATTTGTGCTTATGTAAATAGCCTTGGGCTGTTTACAAGTTTTATCAATGACTTAAGTATAAGCATAGAGATCATGCTTGTCAGATTTCCTGATAGCACAAAGATGAGATGAATAGCTAACATATTGGATGATAGAATTGAATCCAGTAAGTTTTGGACAAGCAAGACTATTAGGCTGCATCTAATAAGATGAAATTTAATAAGAGATAAGTAGATATGCGATAAGACCAAGGTAGCAAGTTTTCATATACGTCACCCCAGGCTTCTCCTTTATTTTAGCAGATAAAAGAGGAAATGAATGAAACATGGTATGTTGGCTTTACTATTGTTCAGTCCATTTCATGTACTCTACATCTAGCCAAAAGCCTACTTACTACTTGTTCCTTGAATTCCACCTTCCGTGTCTCAGCTCCATTTCTTAGTGTATGTTCTTTCTCATTTCTAGAATGTGCTATCTTTGTCTTCATCCAGTTCAGTCCCTAGCTTACTGTAAGTGTCAACTCAGGCATTTTTTATGTCTTGCCTTTCCTGATTTGCCCAGCTGGAATTTCTATCCTGAAATTACTCTGTCATTATTTACCTGCACATGAATTATATCCCTATTACAGAAAATAAGCTCCCTGAGGACAGGAACTCTTTTTTTTTTTAATTGTATCACTAATGCTTAGCAAAGCACCTGGACTCCAGTAGTTGTTTAATATATATTTGCTGAATTGAATTAAATGCACAATCTTACACTCGCCTTCAAAAGCCTTACACGTACAAGAAAGGAGAGTGTAGCTAAATAGCATTTCCTTTGAAGAAGATCTTGAGATGATAGTAGCTCATTATGAATCAATAGCGTAATAGGCCAGCCATGGACACTAATGCAAATTCAGGCTTCATTAGGAAAAGCATAGTATTCAAGACTGGGAAGATGATAGTTCTTCTGTCTTCTGCTCTGATCAGACCAGGTCTGATATATGCCATCCTTTGCTCCTATCAGACCACAACAGGTGTATTATGTTCAGAGTCTGTTACCACATTTTAGCAAGTACACTGATGATCAGGAAAGCAACCACAGGGCAACGAGCAGGGCTGGGAAGAACTTCGGGGCGATGCCTCAAATTGGATGAAGAAACTAGGGGTGTTTAGCCTGAAGTAGGGAGAGGTTGTGGAGGAGGACACAACAACGATGACAAATTAAACAGCTAGCATTTATATAACACTTTCAAACCTGTAAAAACACTTTACTTATATTATGTCTTTTGATCCTCACAACAACACTGCAAGGTGGGTGTCCTTTTTAATTTCTAAATTTGTGCGTTTAAAATGTACATAATGATTAGTGTGCTAGTGCATGCATATAATTCACAAGTATAAGCCTTCTCTCTTCTGGTCGTTTTAAAGAGGTAGTCACTTTTAGCAATAACTATGTTTTTGGTGGAATGATACGGTTAGAATAGAATAGAGTTAGTGTGTTGTTGGTGTGTAATTGTTGGTGTCTAGTTGCCATGTTGTCTACTTTCGTGTTAAAGTGTTAGCACATTGCTAGCATGTAATTGGTGTGCTGCCAGCTGCCATGGCAAAGCATTGTCATATCATTGACATGCAACTGGTGTGCTGTTGGCATGTAATTGGCAGGTCGACATATAATTGGCATATTGCCTACTTTCGTGGTAAAGTGTTAGCATGTGATTGGTGTATGATTGGCTGTTGTCTGCTTTTATGGTAAAGTGCCGGTGTGTTGTTGGTGTGTAATTGGCATGTTGTGTCATGTAATTAGCATTTTGCCTGCTTTTGCAGTTAAGAGTTAGTGTAGTGCTGGCATGTAATTGGTATGTTGCCAGTCTTCACGGTAATGTGTTAGCATGTAATTGGGATGTAAATCTTCTTTTATGGTAAAATGATGGTGTGATGTTGGCTCATAATTGACATGCGGGTTTCATGATGAAGTGATAACATGTTAGTGTGTTGGCTTGTAATTGGTGTGTTGTGTAATCAATGTGTTGCAGGCTTTACTAGCATGTTGTTGGCATGTTGCCAGCTCTGACAGCAAAATTTTACCATTATGTTGACTGCTGTTAGCGTATAATTAGTGTGTTGGCTTAACTGCTCAAAGCATGTTATTAGTGTGTTGTTAGCATGTGATTGGAATGTGGGGTTTGCAATCAGCATGTGACCTTTTTTACAGTAAACAGTATATTGTTGGTGTGTAATTGGCACGTTGCTGTCTTTCATGTTAAAGTGTTAGAGTGTTGGAGTGTTGTCTTTTATATTAAAGTGTTAGCATGTTGTTGGTGGATTGCCAGCTTTTATAGTAAAGTGTTAGTGTGTCGTTGACGTGTAATTGCCATGTTGCCAGTTTTCATGGTTGTGTTAGTATGATGATAGTGTGTTGGCATGTAATTGGCATGCCATTGATCCTCACCATAATCCTGGGAGGTAGGTGCCCCCACTTTACAGTTTAAAAAACTGAGACAAACAAAGATTTAAGATTTAAGTGACTTATTCAAGGTCACACAGCTAGTAAGTGTCAGGGGCCAGATAACCAGGAGATCTCATTGTGTCAGTCCCTTTAAAGTGATGTAACTGGCATTTAGGTGTATATATTTTCCTCAGAACCACCCAACTTAGGCCAACTAATTCATGAAAATGCTCCAACCTTGAGTGAATACTGATAGAACTCAGTTAATCTTAAGCACAAGTCCTATTTGCTAAGAGGAATGTTGTTCTAGAAAGCAGAATTGGCCAAATGGAAAAGGAGGTACTGAAGAAAATAATTCCTTAAAATTTAGAATGGAGCAAATGTAAGCTAATGACTTTATGAGAAATGAAGAAACAAAAGAAAACCAAAAGAATGAAAAATAGAAGATAATGTGAAATTTCTTAGTGAAAAAAATAACTGATGTGGAAAATAGATTCAGGAGAAATAATTTTAAAATTATTGGATTACCTGAAAGCTATGATTAAAAAAAAAGAGCATAAACATTCTTTCAAGAAATTATCAAGGAAAACTGTCCTGATATTCTAGAACCAGAGGATTAAACAGAAATAGAAAGAACCCACCAATCACTTCCTGAAAGAGATCCCAAAATAAAAATTCCCAGGAATATTACAGCCAAATTCCAGAGCTCTGTGAGGAAATAGGGCAAATACTATTATATTGTTCTTCATTTATTACTGATAAGAAAACAGAAGTTGAGAAAGATGTAATGATATGACCGTGGTCACAAGATTTTGGGATCAGCAAAAACCCTTCATTTTAGAATAAGGACACAGAGTCTAAGCAACTTGCCTAAGATCACACTTGTAGTAGTAATGATAATAGCTGCCATTTATATGGTACTTGAAGGTTTATAAAATATTTTACACTCATCAGGTAGTTCTCACAACAATAATGTAAGGTGCTTCACGTGTTTCATTGGGCTTTGTCTCTTGATATTACAGACCATTTTCACCTTGGTATCCTCTTTCAATAATAATCTTTATGGCTCGTCTTTCCCCCTACTCCCAAAAAAAAATCAGGCTCTACCCTGATGAAAATATTGATTCATCTCATTAAATACATTCAGCTCCTCTACAAGCAAGAAGGCTAAAGATATGAGAGGGTTACTTAATTCTACAAGTTCAGAACAGGTTCAGACCCAAGTACTTCTATGTTAAGGAAAATTATCTTTCATTTTCTTGGTCATATCAATGAATTCTCTCCTCTTATGGGTCCTAATTTACCTATGGACTTGGGGTATCAGTGAAGAGATTTTTTTTTCCTTAAGACACTGATCCTTCTTCTCCTTTGTGGCCATTTGGATGGCAAGGCCTTAGTATATCTCTCCAGGTCTGAGTGATGCTCTCTCTCTTTCTGTGTTTGTGTGTGTGTGTGTGTGTGTGTGTGTGTGTGTGTGTGTGTGTGTATCCTGACAAAGGCTACCTCAGGAAAATGTGAATACGAGAGATTATCACTTGCTTATCATCATACAACCAATAATGGATCAGAGATGAGACTTGAATGTCTCTTCTGACTCCAAATATCAGGTTCATTCCATTACACCAAGATGCCATTATAGTAATGCCCACATAACTGGGGAAAGGAATATTCATAACACACATATACCTAAAATATACTACTTAGCATTTTTCTTAGCAGTATCCTATTAATTCTTGAGAATATGTTTTTATTCAGAATAACCAAAACAAAATAATCAAAATAGATTAAAGTTTTTCGTTTGAAATTTTGCTATATGACCTTGGACCATTCATAATCTCTTTAGGTCTCAGCAGGTATTTAACGAATGCTTGTTTGCTTGATTCATTCATTCAATGAGAAGGTAGGACTCTATGTTCACTGATGTCTCCTATCACTCTGATGTTCTTTGATTAATAAAACAAAAATATTGTCCAGATCACGTTTTTCATTGGATGATTCAAATCTTAAGAAAAGAAAGTACAGATATATGAACTAAGATTAATGCTTAAGACAAAAAATACTGAAGAGAACAGTCAGTGAGATGGAAAGCTTGTTCTCTAGGAGTTTCTAAATATCACTTGAGTACAAATAAGAATGGAGAAATATGATGAAAAAAAATACATCATAACACAGCAGTAGTTAGGAGGCACAGAGGACAGAGTGCTTGATCTGGAGTCAGGTAGACCTGAGTACACACCAGTCTCCGACATTTATTAGGTATGTGACTATCTCAATTTCCTCATCTATAAAATGGAGGTATTAATTTTACAGCACTTAGCTCATGAGATTGTTGTAAGGATCGAATAAGATAATATTTATAAAGTGCTTTACAAAATTAAAATACTATATAAATGCTAGTTATTATTAATAACAAGAGTGTTGAACTCAGAGCCAGGAAAGATCTGGATTTCAACTCCAACTCTAACCCCTCTTTAAGACTCAGTTGCCTCATCTGTAAAGTGAGGAAAATGACATTTACAATGCTAAACTCTCATGGTTGTGCCTGAAAGTACTTTGAAAATCCAGAGGTGTTATGTAAATGTGAGTTACTAAAATATGTTAAAATTTTAAGGGGAATAAACAATCAATTGGGAAAAAAAAGCTGATAGCTTAATAAGTATTTTTTTAAACTTTAAAACAAACCTCCATATTTCTACCTAGTAAACTGGTGAATCAGATGCTGAGTGACATGTGGATAGATAATTTAAAAAAAGGTTGATAGCCAAGTAACCACATACTGAATGTGTCTGTATTGTCTGGTAAGTTAGAGAACCTATAAAAGGAAAGCTTTTATAGAGCTAAATGTTGAGAGAAATAAAGTTCCCAATTCTTCTATTCTATGCAGATGTTAAACAGATGTAAAATAAACCCAACACTAGAAACATGTGTCTTCCTTTTTTTTTAAAGTTCCTTTTTTTTTAAAGTTCGTTTTCCTTCTCACCTTTTCCCTCCAATTCTTAGATGATACATACCACAACAATACAAGTTTCCATACATCTTCTTATGTCTGCAAAAGTTTTCCTGAAAACATCTTTTGGCTTTCGCAACTCCACACAGATTAAGTCTGCTGCCATCGCTTTGTCTCACATTCTCTCTCCCCAGGAGTCTGAACTAAATGCATAATTTAAAGAGCCCTTAATCTGCAATGTCATTCCCATTTGGTCAGAGGCAGGCCTCACTTTATGATGTTAACTTTCCTCGGCAAAGGGCAATGGCGGTTTTCTGAGGATGCACTTAGAGACAGGATCTCATGTCAACCGTTTATTCAGGAAGGTCTGACATTCTAATGTCAATGGATAACCTTCAGCCAAGGTTTTCATTCAAGCTCTGCGATTGCCAAGGAACACAGAAAGTAACTAACAGAAACATGCAAAATGCATGGGCATATGTGATTGGGAGCTAAAGTCATCTGCCTTCATTAAGTATTTTCTTAGAGTTTAATCAGTTCTTCAGAAACAGGATTAGAAATGTAAAACTAATAGCTCTTACAGCAAGCAGAGGGGTGTCCTCAGAGTAGTGAGAAAGTGGATGAGAGGGGCTGATGTAACCCAGGCTGCCTTACACATTACCCTTGTCTCTACTTCTTTGGGGCCAGGAGCTTTTGGAGCTTTTAGATTGGCTGCTTTTTCCTATTAATATTCATCAGTGTGGATTTCACTAGCAAGTCCTTTTTGTACTTGGGGAGGGGAGGGAAGAGGAGGATTGTGATAGGAACTGCCAACCTTTATATGGGGAGGGCTATTTCCTTTTTAATTAAATTTCCAGACAAGCAATTTGCCTTTTCCAATGTATTGGGTTTTTCATCAGCTTTTTTTTTTTCTTGTGTAGTGGCAAATCACGAATGGCTTATTACAGTAACAATCACACAAGGGGATGTTCCATTGCCCACTCATCCCAAAGGCTGCATTTTAAGCACATGAACCACATCAGTAAAAGACTTCAAGTTAAAAGTCAAGGTGTTAAAAGGACTCAGAGGGAGGTTTTAACTCTATGGTTTCAGCCATTTGGTTAGTAGTTTACAAGACACAGGAATATCCACATTTTCAGAGGGGGAAAAAGATTTTCAGTATTTTCCCTATGGCACAGAAGGACGGCATCACTGATCAATGAGCCTTAACTTAATATCACATAATTTCTCGTAGTGAGCATGATGTGGAAAATAAATCTGTTGCTATATGTCATGATGGGTCAGCTAGGGGGTACTGAGTCCTGGAGTCAGGAAGATCTGAATTCAAATCTGACCTCAGATACTTATTAGTTGTATAACCCTGTTTGCCTCAGTTTCCTTATCTATAAAATGAGCTGGAGAAGGAAATGACAAACCACTCCAGTATCTTTCCCAAGAAAACCCCAAATGAGGTCACGAAGAGTTTGGATGTGACTGAAATGACTGAACAACAACAGCTTATGTCATGATGGTCATGATGACAAAACAATTGTTTAATTTGGTCAAAGAGCAAAGTCATTAGTCCAAATATTAGTCCGTCGTTAGTATACAAGTTAATTGTTAGTCACACAAAACTATGTGACTGAAATTTTTATTTTTTCAATCAGTTTTGCTGGTTTCATGTATTAGGAAATCCTCTTGCAGAGATTTGGAGATATGCAGAGTGGCTAGCCATGTGGCTGAACTTTGCTCATTTCCTACAAGTAATAGAGAAATAAATCTCTGTGGCACACTTGGCCTTTGACTCAAGGATTCAAAGGCCTTGGGTGGATATTCAGCTTCAGAAATGTACACAAGGGGCACACACTCACAGCCAGAGCAGGTCCGACAACTCAATAACAGCCTGGAAATTAGTGATTTCCTACTCTTAGAGTCTAGTTCACAGCTGGCAAACACAACAAAAAGGGTAAAGCTCTCTGTGTCAACCCACTAGGCCACCCCTTTTTATGGACACAAATTGAGGATAAGATCTAGCGATGGAGTCTCTGGCCACAGCTTGAGACCAACCCATCAATGTCATGTTTCGTTAAGTACCTGATGCCGGCACTTTGCTGCAGTTCCGGGGGATAGAGGTTCTGTCAGGGTCATTGTTTCAAGTGAAGTTCAGGCTCTTATTTGCCATAAATGAAGAAGATGGGAAGTCAGCTGTGAGATTTCAGAATAATATTTAGATAATTGTGATTTATCTCATCTTAAGGATCAAACTGATTGAACCCGAGCCGAGTTTGAGCCAGGCTTTGTTTACAGGGCCTCCTTCCTCAAAGCTTGGTGTTTAAAGAAAGAATAAATGCAAGGCCAAGGGGTTTCCGTCTGACCTTGGAAGAAGAATGACCAATAATAATAACAATAATAATGATAATAAACAATGAATATTGCAAATATGTCTCAAGAGCAGAAAAAAATTAATTTCCTATTTGGGGCTCATTCACATAAATACTCTTAATGGCTTATTTAAATACAGTCTCTGTTAAATCCTAAGAGCAAAGCACCTGTACCAAGAGCAAGAGTCTTGCATTTAATCGGTTACTGTAATAAACATATAAAAATTTTTTTTCATGAGAGGACAGAGCAGTGGCTACATAAAAGGACATCAAATGACACATCCTCCATCTCCCAGCAAATAAAAAAGCCATCAGCTCATAACAAGGCGGTGATAAAAGGTGCTGAGGCCAGTAAGATTAAGACTTTGTAATAAGGTTCGGGCGCCAAAACTGACAGCCATTTTCTTTTATATTTATCATGTCTTCACATTGGGGTGAGAAGCCACGGCTCTGTCCCATTGCTGGCTAGAATTTATAGCAGCTCCATTATTAGGAGATTGCAGTGAAATGGGGTAGAGGTATGGTTTTCTGAGAATGTTACGATAGCCTCCTACATTATACACTTGACAGGTTTGTCAGCTCTTAGTAACAAGCCTTGTAAAGTACTTTAATATCATTAGCACTATTTTCTTAATGTGTCTGCTCTCCTAGCAGCCTGAAAATATCATATATCATAGGCTGGAGGGTAGCAAGAGCTGCTATCTCCCCTTTTCTAGCTTCTTAAATTTCATTTTATTGTAACATCGAGGGTTGATATTTTAATCAAAATAATGCAGCCATTTTCCTTTATTGATTATCAAGTAAATATGTATAAATATGTAGTTAAGGGTGGGCAACCCTTTTAGAGGATATTGAAAACAACATAATTAATGGCTTTCTCACGTAATTGCCACACGTATGTGTTACATCTTCCTGTTGTGTTTCAAGAGATCTTTCCATCTTGCCCTCCTCACCAAGGTATCTGTGGAATCCACTTGCAAAGGGATGAGAGTGTGGGACTTCCTCTCCTCCCACTTGATCCATATACCCACCTGAACTTATACGTTATATACAGTTCTAATAAGTAACATCATCACTCTGAGTATGGGCAAGAAAAATTTGATTTCTTTGAAATTATTCCTTCTCCTTTCTCTATTCTCCCCCACTCTACTTTCTAACTAAGGTATTATTTACAACATTATTTGTTTTCTCTGCTGCTTTCAAAAGATCTCAAACTGGATTGGAAATACAGAAATCCTATAAGGACCATACTTCCTTTCAAAGATAAGGATATTGACAAATGAATAGCCATCTACAATGCTAATGTGGGCATGGAGACAATAAGCCTGTTCACTGTTTCAACGATGCAAGAGCTGTTTATGTATTTCTTATTTCAGAAAATAAACATTTATTAAGTGCTTTGTAAATGTATTAAAATCATAAACGTGGTTTGGATCTCATTTGGAAACAGGATACACTGCTTAAATAGGGGTCACATTTATCCTTGACATTGTAAATATTCTCATGCGTGACCCTGGATCATAAAAATTCCACCACTGTAAACAACTGCAGTAAATCTACACACACAAAAAATGGAATCAGGGCAAGGAAAACAAATATGTAAATGAACCTCATCAGAAAGAGTTTTATTATCTTAAGTATGACCTCAGTCAAATGGCCTTATATCTTAGAACATTGTTAGAGTCAAGCACACAATTTAGTACTGTGCTAAAGTTCAAACTAAAACATCAGGGCTCATTTAACCAATAGCGGAATGATTTAACTATAAAGACCCCAGAATTATATACTCCTTGTTTGGTGTTTTTTAAATTTTTTTTCTGGATTTCGATTTTGTTTTAATTGCTATGCCAAATAAGAAATCAGGAAATAGAAGGGTTCTTCCCCACCCCCAACCCTCTTCCCACTCCTTCCTCCCACCTCCTTTAAAACTATGGACACCATTGAACTGATGGTGAAGAAGTTGCCATACTTCCTTATCATCTCAGGTCAGAATTTCCTGTCCCTGGTTTCCAATACTCACTGTTACCTATAGGAAACAAAAAGAGACATCAAGATCCCAGAAGCTGTAAGGTGCTGAACTAAAAGCCATGTCCATGCAAGCAAAAGCAAATATGGCAGAGAACTGACCAGATATCTTGGGAATTTGATCAATATTTATACTCAAACTGGAAAAAAATAGGACAATTCTCATTTCTTCTTTGCCAGCGAGGTTTAGGCTCATCCTGTGCCATCAAGATGATAACTTTATTTTTTCATTTCTCTTTACCTTTATCTATATAAACACTCCTTCTCTATTAACCTCTTCCAGACACTGCCCATTTGTGGTTTGCTATCCTTTTAACACTCAAACTGGATAAAGAACCAGGACAACTGAACAACTTTATACAAGAATAGGCCCCAACAGAAACCACTCTCCCTGGGTGGGAAGGAAGACAAATGATGAATCTGGGGGTTATTATAGCGACAATTTTTGGAGAGTCATTCAGTGGATCATACCTGATTTTCCTGGAATATAGATAGGAAAGTTTTAGGACAAGATTGAATCAAATACAGTGTCTTCATGTAGACTAATTCTAGAAGTCAGTGTAATAAGGGTAAAAAAAAATACTACTGATTCACAACCCAAAGACCAAGGTTTAAATCCTGGTTCTGCAACTTTCTCTTAGGCAAGCCATTTTTTTTTCTAGGCCTATGTTTCCTTACCTTGGATCCTGAATCATATACACATTTCATTGCTCACTTTTTCTGTATTTTTTAATGCATTACTCTAACAAATCATAGGTTCAAATATGATCTCTGATGTTTGCTACCTGTCTGATATTGGCCAAGTCATTTAAACTCCCTGCGTCTCAATTTCCTCATCTTTTAGTCAGTCAGTCAATGAACCTTTTTTTTTTTTAATTATGTACCGACTATGTTGTGTGTTAAGTACTAGGAATACACAAAGAGGCAAAAGACAGTCCCCGCCCTTGAGGAATTGTATCACTAACACAATAATCATAGCACCTACGGTGGCTATGAATATGCTGGCGTAGCTCTGAATGGCAAAATATAACAGACTCTCCACATGGAAGACAGAACCAAAATGTTTATTCAAACACCTGAAAGCCAAATCCCAACACCAGAAAACTGAATCCATCATAGTAACAAAGAAGTTTATACACATCATCACTGCAAGGAGCACCACCATCCCAAAGCCTTCCCCGTGCTCAGGCCTTCTCACAAACAAACACTCACAGCTAGCTGCTTGCCTGCTTCCTCTGCCTCCCTCAGCTCTAACTGCTCTGACCACCTTCCTTCCCCTCAGCTCTGCTCCACCCTTCCTGCTCCACCCTCCCTGCTCCACCCGTCCTGCTCCACCCATTCAGCAAGCTCCTCTCACACAGGCTTCAAGAGACTTAGGCTTCCATGTGACTTAAGCAGGTCACACAGGCCTATTAATGGATGGGAGGATCTTCAAATTTAAATTATCATTACAGGAATTCACAGTCTAATAGGGGAGAAAACAAGAAAACAATTATCTATCAGATGAGGGCACCTAAATATGACCTTATAAGTTTACAAACTGACTGACATTGGGGAAGTCACTTAAACTTTCTGGGTCTCAGTTCTCTCATCTGTAAAATGGGGTTGTGAGACTAGATGGCATATGTTATCTCTTCCTACTCTTGATCTCTAAGACTAGGGTCCCACTCACTCTTTTTTCTTGCATGTGGCCCCAGGTCTCTCAGGCTCATTACTAGATTGGCCACAAGGGGATGAATTGGCAGTCTACAGCAATCTCAAAGACTATCTCTCAAGTTAGAATTGGGTTGTAGGTAAGAAGTTGTGTTTGGTTCATTTGTTGTGAAGAAGAAAGTATGGACTACTAGAATGAATGCCAGACTCAGGAGTCAAGAGGACCTAAGTTCCATCTAGCCTCTAATACTTTCTAGTTGTGTGGCCCTTAAGAAATCACTTAATCCCTTAGCCTCAGTTTTTTTCATTTGCAAAATTGGTATAATTAACAATTTCTATACCACAAGGTTGTTGTAAAGATCAAATGAGATGACACATATAAAACAGTTTTAAACAATACATGTATTAGCTTATTACTAATAATATAATTGTTATTTGTTATTCCTAATATGTATTTCATTCATTGAAGTTGTTGCATAATTATCACTTGGCTGGCTTTTTCTACTTTGGAATAATCCACAATATTCTCCTAAATTCCATGTTACTACTGCCTTTACCCAACTGGTTTACTTCACTGCCTTGCGGGCCCATTGCATTATTAAATATATCACAATGGCCAGCCAGACTGTGATTGCATTGAACCTATGCATGTGTCTGTTTCACACAGGATAACAGTTACAACTGCTCAGTCAGTTATTAAGTAATCTATAAGAACAGCTCAAATGGTCGAACGAGAATTTTTTGGTAGTCCAATTCAAAAGATATGCATAGGTCTGATCGTGGTCTCTTCCATTAGTTCCTTAAACTTTCTTCTAGCAGGTAAAATTGATGTGACACACTGAGGAATTTTCTAGTCAATATGAAATACTTAAAAAAAAAAGTCCTTGCTTTTGCATAAATAACTCCAAATGGATTGGTGTATTATATACAGCAAGACACAAACTCACCAGGGCTATTTATTTTTAAAATAATTGAACAACTGCTTGACTTTATTTTTTGAAATTCATTTATTGATGCTTTTTTATAACATCAGTGCTACTTTTTATTGGTCTTTCTTCTTTTATAGGACTCTCTCATGGCAAAAAAAAAGTACAGTCAAAATTGAAATATCAATATCAATAATCATGGATTATTTAATCCATGTCTGAAAATGTATGTCTCATTTCACACCTATGGTCAACTTTCCTCTCTGCCGAGAGACAGGAGGCAAATTTCATCATCATATTCATCATCATGATTGGTCATTGCAGTGATCAGAGTTTTGAAGTCTTATAATGTTATTTCCTTTTGGCTTTTCTGGTAATTGTAGAAATTATTCTGCTACTATACTTTACTCTTCATCAGTTCATATAAATCTTCTCAAGTTTCTTCATATTCATCATTTCATATGGTGCAATAATATCCCATTATATTCATTTACTGCAGTTTGTTTAGTCATTCCCAAATCAATAGGCACATACTTTCCTCCTACTTCTTTGCTACTACAAAAAAGTGCAAGTGGTTTACTTTTGAAGTTGATAAAATTCAATAAGAAGAATTAGACTAGTGGATTGGAGATTTCTAGACTTAACAACTGGTTACCTGATTGAAATAATTTCTTTCAACTTATGCTGGTATTCTATAAAATGAGAATATACATACATATATATACACATACACACAGACATATATGTATATATATATGTATACAAACACGTATATGTGCATATGTCTATCTATATCTATATCTATATAGTGAGAAAACCAAAGCTCAGTAAGGTTAAATGAATTATCTGAAGTCACATGATTGATTAGTAGCAGAAGCAGGACCAAGACCCACATCTTCTGACTTTCAATTCATTCATTTTCCTGAATCTCTTTTAAGTTAAAACAACTAAATTCATTTCAGTAGCTCATTAGTATTTTTGTCTATAGGATGCAGATAGCAGGTTGAGACCTTAAATGTTTCCTCAACTAGTTATCGTGTTGTACAGACCAATATTTTTTTTAATTTAGAAAAGCCAAGATTTAAACCCATCATGCCAAAATAATCAGCTAAATCAGAAAAATATTGATTTGCCCAAAGTTAAACAAATAGTCATTTCCTTTCTCTTGGTTTCAGTTTCTAATAATGAAGTTGGGACTCAAGGCCCTCTAGGGTCTTTCCAATTCTACTTGATGGGACTATGTAACAACTACAGAAAATTCCTGAAATAGGCTTTTGCTCTTCTTCAATGTGTATCATTGATAAGCTCACCTATTATCCTATGAGCTCCTGGAGGGCAAGGATTGTCTTTTGCCTCTTTTTGTACCCCAAGCACTTAGCACAGTGCCTGGCACACAGTAGGTACTTAATAAATGTTGATTGATTGAAAAGAATGAAGATGGAGAGCTGCAAATAGGTGAAGGCATACTTCACAGATAACATGTGCCTAGCCCTGCTGTAATACCTACTGAGACAGAGGTTTAGAGACAGAGTTGCTGTAAAGTGCCTTTTACTCCTAATATTAATATGAAGGCTCTTTTTAAGTCTTCTGCCAATATACTAGCAGGTGTTCTAATGCAAGTATTTCAAAAGATTTAAATATAGTTTTGTAAAGCCTCATTAAAATTTATTATCTTAACACTCAAAATGTTTTAAAATATAGATATAGAATATATAAAATATATAATATATTTATAACAATATATGAATAATCAATAAATATAATACATTTATACATAAAATATAAAAGTTGAAGTCTATGCTTTTATATTAACATTATTTCATTATGCATGTGTGTTACAGTTATCAAGCATCATTAATTTAGTTGACTGTAATATAGATTATGCGTAGTATCAAGTGAAGACTTAAATTTCTGGACTCAGATAAACAGTTTGCATTTTCTAATTTTGTGGGAAGCTGCCAAGCCTCAACCTAGCATTGAATCACATATCCATTTTAGAATTGGAGTCTGTGCAAACACATATATACACAGTTGTATATTTTGCAAATGAAAGGATTAAAATATTTCTCTGAAAAAATTATTTCCACTTGTATTTGGCTTAATTTTCAAATTAAAATGGTCAACTATTTTTTTGTGGAGTTATTGGTACTTTATTTTAATCATTTCCAAATTTAATTTAAAGAGGACATTAATTTGTATAGAAATGCAAATATATGTGTATATGTATGCATATAAATGTATATTTAAGGTAAAATTTTGTTTGAGTTAATCACATAAAAAAATGCCTCAATGATTTTTAACTTGCATGCCAATCATAACTCCCACCCTTATCAGTCAGCGACTCTACATTAACTAAAATAATATTGGAAGATTTCTTGCATTTCACAGATATGAATCTAGCATTACAATAGATCCATTTCAAATCAGAATTGGACATGGGATTTTTAGACTAAATATATTCCTAGATGGTTTTCACATATGCTTAAAACTTGCTATACATGTATTTTAATCACTTCTAATTTTAAAATCAGTGATCTAAACATCATAAAGTAGTAACTGAATTGGTAAAGTGTTCATTCTTACAGACTCCTTTCACATTTTAAATTGATTTCCCCCAAATAAAATAAACATTTTAAGAGGAAACAGAAATATTTTTCTCATGCTTGTTCATAATACACTTTCATGGTTGTTGGCATCATGCATTGTAAGCTGATTTCTAACGCAGCAACCTTAAGTTGTTTACTTGTCTCATACAATTAAAAAATATTAGCAGGACATTAACAAAGGCAAAATTTGATTAATAGAGTTTTTATCTTCATAAATTTTAGAAAAGAAAAATTCTATGTGATATCCCCATGAAATGCTTGATTAAAAAAAATTAAATTATCCCTTAAAATGATATTTTAAGAACTCTATAACAAATAACAAGTCTTTGGTTAGAAGGTGAGAGAATACAAATTTATATAGGAGCTACTATGTGCAGACAATAACAGCAGCAAAGAAAGTTAATGGTATAAGAAAAGCCCTTGTTGATGGAAGAAAAGAGAAATGGCAGACCTCTGATGAGACTATCAAATTATCCTCTTTTGGATACCATTCCTATTATCCCTGAGGTGAGGAAAAGAGAAATATCCCCTTGCTCAATGCAGTAATTGAACTCTGAGATCAAAGGAGATGTGTATAACGCAGCATACATCTTTTATGTAAAAGGGATTATCATGTCTTCCTCCCAAAATCTCCCTCCCCTATGCTTTTTTCCCTTCCCCCCTCACAAATTCCTTCCTGGTACCATTTTTTTCAAGTTCTCATACCTCCACTTATGAGATAATTTTTTCCCCTCCAGTCTCAGTTCTGCGAAGTCAACATGGTTTATGAAAATCAAGTTGTATTCTGTATATTTAATAGATCATCTCTAAGAATAATCATTTGAGAATCTGGACTTGTTTCTGTTATCTAGCTCAGTTTGACAATGATTTATGAACCAGAAAACAAGACAGCTTCATTTTCATAAGGCAAACTGAACCTTCTGGACCAGGAAGAGCTCTGAAACTTGTTTTGACTAGCAAACTGAAACAAACATGACATAAAAGTCAATACAACTGCAGCATGGGGCTCTCATTTTACAAAATAACTTTTTTCCCACTACAGAATCATGACAGCCGAAATGCTGCACTATCCAATACTATTTTATATCTTTACTAATTATTGGTCTTGTGTATTCACTGTAAAAGACAGTGGGGGGAAAAGAGAAAAATTAGCATATGACAATCACCTAGATAAAATTTCATTTTAACCATGAAAGGCATGATAGTAGCTTTTTTTTTTAAAAAAAGATTTTAGATGAAATACTTCATGATCTTCACAAAATCATTTCATGAATATAGCTGAAATATTAGTCTTTAATTTGTATAATGTAGGTAAAGCAGGCCTTCACTATATGACTATATATCACTATGAACTCCTATATATATATATGTATATATGTATACATATATATATATATTCCACTATATCATTATGGGTATGTTATATATTTTATAATCTCTGTATTATAATAGTGCATGAAATACATCTGGATATCTTTATAAAAATTGTGTACAAATAACCATCTAACATGAGTAGTGGGTTCTTGAGAGAGCTAGGTACTACAGAGAGTAGAGTGCTGGAATTTTTAAAAAAAAATCATTGTATCATAAATTTAGGAATCCTTTCAGATTCTTATCTATCTTGTATAAATCTCCTTATTTTATGATGGGGAGAGATGAGGAAACTGAGGAACAAGAAAATTAATGACTTGAAAAAGATAGCCAAGATGGTAAGTAGCAGAACTGAGATACCACTCTACATTGTCTGACTCTAAATCCAGTTCACTTTCCACTCTGCCTCTACAAGATAACATATATGGGATTTTCATGTGTAGTCAATACAGAGTTATGGGCATGGTGGTAGTAATTCTCTTGGGAAAACCATAGAAAAGGCAGATAAATGCTAAGATTCCTTTTGTGACATATTAGCCAGATTTGTTGGACCACAACTTAACCCACTTGGGTATGCTTTGGATATTTGCAGTATGGATGAACAAAGAAGGTAATTCCATTCCACTAGTCAATCATATATTGAGTAGCTACCACATGCAAGGCATTGTGCTAGACACCAAAAAGAACAAAAGATAATAGAATATGGTCCTCACCTTTAAAGCATCTATAATTTTAATAGAAAAAATGATATCTACACAAATAATTATAATTCATTAATACCACAAAAGAAGTTCAAGTTGCTATCTCTGTGAGTTCAGAGAAGGGAGAGAAATTATTCCTAGCTAAGAAGGCTATAAAAGGCTTTGTGGAAGAAGTCAGAATTTGAAGCATATGTATGATGTGAATCAATAGAGATGAGAAGAGTTATTTGGGGAATATTAGGTAGACGCTAATGGTGTAGCTAGGCGGGGGCAGTGGGTAGAGTGCCAGGCTTAGAGTCAGGAAGATTCCTCTTCATGAGTTCAAATCTGGTCTCAGACACTTACTAGTGTGACCTTGGGCAAGTTACTTAACCTTGTTTGCCTCAGTTTCCTTATCTGTAAAATGAACTGGAAAAGAAAATGGCGAATCATTCCAGTATCTTTGCCAAGAAAACCCCCAAAAGGAGCCATGAAGAATCAGACATGAACAACAACAAACAAACAATGGGTAGACATATTTGACAGGAATACTATTGCACAAAGCTGTATGAGATAAGTATTGGAAAGGTTAGGTGGGACTAGTTTGTGGTATGCCAAACTTATGGATTTTACAACTTCTCAGTAGCAAATGGGGACTCATGGACTTTTGATCATCTGATTCATGTTATTAGAGTGAAGTATTAGGGACAGGGGAAGTTTAATCTGTGAACAGAATGGAAGATACATAGGAAAGGAAGAAATTGGATGGAGGGATATGAGTCTAGAGGTTATTGCACAAGTACAGATGAGAGGCACTAAGAGCCTAAGTGTAGACAGTGGTAATAGAGACACAAATAAGATGAATGTGAAAGAAGTTGCAGACTGGAGAATCTTTAGGCTTTAATTCCACCATTGAGTTGATGTCAAAAAAAGAAGTAAAAGAGTTTGGCTAACTGAAAGAATGGTGGTCAACAGAAATAAGGAAGTTCAAATGAACAGTAGGTTTTGGGGGAAGGATGATAAATTGGATTGCAAGTACTGGTAGAAAATCCAGGTAGAGATGTCTAGTAGTCAGTTGGAAACATCTAGCTGGAGTTAGAGATAAAAGGAGGGAAAGGAGTTCATATATGAGAGCCACATGAACAAAGATGATAATTGAATAATTATGTGCCTAGCACATAGGAAGTACTTAATAAATGTTTTGATTGACTGAAGTTGTGGGACTGTATGAGACTTATAATTTCATTGTAAGAATTAACAATTTACATTCTATCCTGCCTTTTGGGACATAAAGTCCTTCCAGATCCTGAGCAAAACCCCTTCAAGAACAGATTTTGTGTCAAATGTGTTCTAATTTACAATTAATTATTTAAATACCGTGTCTCACTGAAAATAGATATTAACTTCTAGCAAAGAAACAGTATAGGAAATAAGTAGCCGAAGATTTATGATGGCTTCTTTCCTTCCCTTTGCCACTGAAATGAAAAATTTTTTTAACAAAAAAGGTAATAGATTGATTTTAAAAATAATGTAGAAAAAATATGCCATAGATTTCCAAATGTCAGGAAATATTTATATAAAGACAAATTAACTCAGTCCTCCATAAAATGGTGCCATGTTGTTTTCACACAGTAGGGCTATATTTATGCAAGAAAAAATAAATAAAATATAGTATTGTTTTATAATTTCTTAATTTAAATAATATTTAAATTGTTAAGTAATTAAAATCTTCATCACAACTTTGATTATTATTAGCAAGTCTGGTAATTTTCAAGATGATTGATAATTATTTCAATTCTCTTCTTCACTGTATTTGTATAGATTTAGGTGGAAGGTGTTAGAAAAATGTGTCTGCTTTAACTTAGTTTTCCCTTAAGCTTAAGACTTTCATTGCGTACAGTTCAGTGTATTTACACTTGGACTTTACAAATGTTTAAGAACTAATAGATATAATCCACTTTCATATACTTTTATTACATAACATGGTGCTTAGCTGCTCAAGAAAAGTGGGTTTCTAAGGAACAATCAATAGAGAAGCCCTGCATGATTTATTTTCTATTATGTATACCTTACAGGTCATTGAGTCAAGTACTGTGGCAGGATTTTTAAAAGGCTGGTGATTTTTAGGAAAGATCATCAATAACATATGTAGCTGTGCAAGCTAAAATAATTACAATCAAATTTCATGCTTCAGGGCATAAACTGATTTCCTGCAAGGGTCAGGAAGGAATTATTCTGCCCTCATCCAATGTGTACTATGTTGTATAAATGACCAACATACTTTTATTTTGGCTTTTCCTTTTTCTGAATAGAATTATGAGCCTGAGCCTGTCCCTTTAAAAGCTACACAACCAGATCTAGTAAATGTATTAGTACTGTTATCCCTATTTTGGTTAATGGTATTGTTCTCCAAGTAACCTAGGATCAAAACTTAAGAGTCATCTCTGATTTCCTCTTGACCGTGCTTACCTCCAAAATGCTGCCTAGGCCTATGGATTCTAACTTCACATTGTGTCTTAAAATTATCCCATCCTTTCCATTCCCTAAACTTTTACCCCAGCTTAGGCTCCTATTCCCTTATTTCTGGACCACTATTACAATTGCAGCCTAATCAATCTCCTCCCAACCTCCAGTGTCTTCTTCCCCATATCCTTCTCACTTTTCAACCCAAAATCCTTGTAGGCCACCTATTGCTTATAAATAAAGTAAAAAAAAAAATTAGCCTGAAATTCAAGTCTCCTCCATAATTGGTCCTAAACACACTCACACTTGTCTTTTTCACATATGCTATGTTTTGGATGAACTGAATTATTCACCAGTCCTTCAACTTCTTTCCTTCCTCTCTACTGATATTTGTATTATAACCTATGCTTAAAATGTGTTTCCCATTCTTTTACCTACCCCATCCTGCACTTTTACCTTTTAAAAGCCTTACTTTCCTTCAAGACCCAATTCCTTCAAGACCTAATTCAAGTACTACTCAGCAGCTATAGTTTCCTCAACCCAAACTCTTTGAGTTATATAGGTATCTCATGTGTGTCCACCATATGATCAATTTGGTTATATTTCTCACCTCTCCTATTAGATGGTAAATTTCCTGGAGGCAGAAGTGATCTTTTTCATCATTCATTATTTAATTCTTCCAAGTGGCACTTATTAACTGCTTTCGATGAGTGTTACATTGTGATATTCAATGGTGAAGGTGCAATGTTTAGATATGACACTATCCTAATCTAGGCAGGTGGTAGTCTAGGTTGGCCTGTAGTTGAGTGGAAGTCATAGGAATGGAGAAGACCAAGCAGATTGAGAGATGTGGCAGAGGTGGAATTAAGAGGAATTAGTAACTGATTGAGTATGCGACATGTGGGAAAATGAAGGAACAGAAATGTCCACAAGATTTCCAGCATAGGAGACTAGGCAAAGACACACCACAAATAAAAATAGTAGAGATAGAAAAAAAACGGTATTGGAATAAAGAGAATCAGATCAATTTTTAACATGCTTAAGTCTGGTTTAGTAGTGGGGAATCTAAGTATTTATATATTGTAGGCCACCCAAAAAAGATGTCACTTCTAGAAATGAAGATTTGGGGGTTTTGCACAGAGGTGGTAATGAAAGTTCTAGAAGTAGGATTGCCAAAGGAGAGAGTTTAACTTATATTAAAAAGCAAGGAAAAGGAAAGGATCCAGCAAAAGAAAATAATTGCGAGATTAGAGAAGGAGAACTCAGAAGGCAAAGGAAGAGATCTAATAGAAGGTGATATCTGGTTGACAGTGGTATATGCGTCTGAAGAATAAAAAGAATGCCTACTGAAGAAAGGACATTGGACTTAGAATCTTTTTATCCCTCAGTGTTTGTATAGTAGTAAGGCAAGATTCGTGACCTTGAGGATGACCATGAACATGCCCGAATGGTTCAGAATTGCAAAGTATAAGAAATTCTCTAGATAGAAGGCAGAAGAAGTATAACATGTATTTAGACATGAGAGAATCCAGTCCCAGGACCAGTAGTTCCAATTCCATACCATAGCAATTATATTCCAAAACCGGTAAGCCAATCTCAATGTTGAAACAAGGAAATTATAACAAAATATTATAGCAAGGAGCCAAGCCATCCTGCAACCTCCCCCCCAAATGCACTAGGGCCTTCTTGTAAACAATCACTCACAAATCCTAACTGTCTGCTCAGCAGTCTCTCTTGATGCTGGCTCTCTCTCAATGTCTACTGCCTCAATGTCCTCCCAATGTGTGCTTCTGAATCCTATCACTCTCAGTTTCCCTGCTCCCAGTTCTGCTGCTTTCAGTTCTGGGCTCTCTCTTTATACAGTACTAGCCATCATCTGATTGACTAGAACTCTGGTCTTAGCAACTCCCCTTAGGGCCCTGAGGGCTTCAGGCCCACATCAGTTTAACTAGCAAAAGGGTGTGGGCCTGGGCCTCACACCTCCTTAGTGAAAGGGTGTGGGCCTGCCTCTAATCAGGCCACCCTTTGTTGGCCCCACCTGAGGCCTATTCGATGGGCAGGAAAGATCTTTCACTGGGTGATTGACTTTACAGTTTGTCATAGTGTGTTGCTTGGGCATGAGGGGACTGGTCAACAAGGATGCAATCTTTAGAGCTTGGACAATATGTGACACCTAGTTTCAGGCCTATATGTGGAACTCTGGAGAGTCTTCTTTTGGCTGTGAATGTAGATGGGCTGTTGTTGTATGGAGATAAACTTAATAAATGTCTTCGGAGTTAGAAGGCCTGATAACAGAGCCAGAATTGAGTTAACATACCAAAAGGTTAATGTATCCCTTCTGTGGCATTTTTTGGCACTCTTTTATTCCCTAAAAGTTTTGAAGTGAGGATTGTTATGGACCACCAGTTGAAGGAGCCCCACATGTGGCTGTCTTCCACTCCATCGCCATGTGTCCGTGAATGCATGATGCCGCACTTCTTTTATCAATCATTTATTAATTCCTGTTGTAGGTGACTGTATGAAAAGACCAAGTTGCCTAGGTTAGTATCTTGTGAGCTTTGAAGGGTAGAAGAGCCATCAGAAGTTCAGCAGCTGCAGTTAATAGCAAAAATGGATAGTTCCATTTCACCAGTCAGGAATTCACTCAGTTTCCAAATTACCTACTTGATCCAGATAGTTCATCATGCAAAACACTATGTCCTATAAGGAGCTAGCCTAAATGAGCAAAGGAGAGTCTTGGCCAGAAGCAAACTTTGTGGAGACTTTTTGGAGGAAAAAAATACCTGGGCTAGGAATTTAAGGAACAGCTCAGTTCTGCATGTTCCTTGCATGCATATTTCTACACCTTTGTGTTTCAAATTTGAGCCCATTTTCCTCAGGAAGTGTCATAAGCCCCTCAGTCTCTACCCTGATGATGGAACCCTTTGGGGGAAAGCAGACAATTACCATCTGGGGATCTATCCACTCTGTGTGAGTGCAGGTTGGGAAATGAGCCCATGGAAGCGGGGCATGGGGGAGGAATGTTACATTTGTATTTGAAATTTAAGAAGTATTTGTTTAATTGAATTGAATTAAGTTCCTTTGGCTCTTTGGCTTACAGTTTCAACCTTTCTCTGCTTTCTCAATTGATTCTATGTTTCTCTGGCTTAGTTTTGTATGTTTCATTTTGTTTTTTTAAAGAAGTCCCTTGTTTATCATGAGACAAATGTCATATACTCTATGTGCCAGACAAATCAGTCCACTTGCTACTTCCCCATACAAAACATTCCACTGTCTACATTTGTGCCTTTAGAGAAACTGCCTTCTATGCCTTACACTCCCAACCACCCTTACTTTTACCTCTTAAAATCCCATGCTTTCATCAAGACTCTGCTTAGGTGTCACCCAGGGAATGGCATCTCCCCTGAAAATCAGAAATTACTTTATATTTTATTTGTATACACTCTCCATTTACTTATCTGTATATCATTCCAAGAGAATGCATAGTCTTTGAGAGCAAAAAATTATTTTTGTATTTGTAACTTAAGCCTAGTACGGTGGCTTGTATGTAGTTAGAACCTAATGAATGTTTGGTAAATTGAACTGAATCCTATATTTAGAGCTCCACCAATTAAATTAATGCTTGTCAACTTCCTAAAACCTCAGTGACTTCTTGTAGCAATTTATAGGTTATATAGAGAATGCTCTGGGCCAAGTCCAAATAGAAGAGGGATTCCCTATTGACAGAAGAGTTCATTGGATGTTCCTCTTGGTACACAGATATTCTTGTGCTGATTGTACCGAAACATTATAGGACCTTCCAAATAAACTTTGGTCATTCAGGAGAAATTGATTTAGTCATACACATAGGAAAACACATTAGGAAAAGAATAGATATTTCCCATATGCACTTGGATGGGTGACCTATCAGGGCATATATTGGAAAGAGATTAGAAATGGACAATATGTCAAACCTGAAATTGAATAGGAGAAGAGCCTTAATAACATTTGGAAAATTGTAAAATTTCTTTCAATGACTTCAATGACACAAAGACATTTTTTTTTAAAACCAGTATGCTATCAATAATAACTCCATGGCTACAAATTGTGGAAAAGCACATTCTCCATAAAAAAAAACAAACCAAAAAACAAAATTACCATTGAGGTGATCCAAAGAGGGATGGAGAGAGATGTTGCCATATCTTTTCATACCTTCATATCTCTGCAAGGAGGCTGCCTCACATCACCAATGATGTCTTAGATGTAAGAAATGGTATAAAAGTTACCAGGAAGAATATATGTAATGAAGAAATGGAGGTGGGCTGGTTTTGAACTAAGTGTGAGAAAGGAAAAATGCACAGCCCAAGGGCTGCTCTGATATTAAAAGGATTTCAGTGCATTGAGAGGATTCTCACTCAGTCAGTCAACAAGCATTATTAAGTACTTATGTCTAAAATTATAATTTTTAAATTTAAAAATATCAATTTAAAAATACTTTATTGCTAAAAATAATGCTAACCATCATCTGAGTCTTCAGGAACCTGTGATCTTTGTGCCTCAATGTTGATGGCTGCTGACCGATCAGGGTGGGTGTTGCTGAAAGATGGGGTGACTGTGGCAATTTCTTAAAATAAGATAACAAGTAAGTTTGCCACATTGATCAACTCTTCCATTCACAAAAAAATTGCTTTGCAGCATGTGATGCCATTTGATAGCATTTTATCTACAGTAGAACTTCTTTCAAAATTGGAGTCAATCCTCTCAAACCCTGCCCCTGCTTTATCAACTAATTTATGTAATATTCTTCAATATTGTTGTAAATGGGAAGGCCCAAGGAAAGGGAGAGAGATGGAGGAAACAGTGAGTCACTGGAGCAGTCTGAACACATACATTTATCGATTAAGTTCACTGTCTTATACGGGTGTGGTTCACGATGCTCCAAAACATTGACATGAGTAAAGTAACATCAAAGATCACTGATCACAGATCACAAGAACAGGTACAATAATAATAATGAAATATTGTGAGAATTACCAAAATGTGACATGGAGACATGATGTGAGCACATGCTGTGGGAAAAATGGTATAGCTAGACTTGCTGAAAACAGAGTTACCAGGAACCTTCAATTTGTAAAACAAACAAAACCTCCCAGTATCTGTAAAGCATAATAAAGTGAAACCAATAAAATAAGGTGTGCTTGTACAAGCAGAATGAAAGTCAGTCCCTGCACACAGGGAGCACATATTCTAATGGAGGAGATAATAAATTAAAGGAAGCCGAAAAGCAGTAGTGAGGAAAAAAGGCACCCAGTATGATGGGGAAGTCCAGAATGGCTAGCCCGGGCACCCTTCTTAAATGAAGATTCTGGGAGAAATCATCCAAACAGAGGGAGGGACCACAGGGACAGAAGGTATTTCAGAGATGTGAATTGAAAGGCTGAAGAGATTTCTAGGGCATAATGGAGAAATCAAGAGTATAGCCTGGTGAGGAATGTAAAGAATGAAAGATTAATGGGAAGATGGGGACAGTAATTCTACAGGATGAGAAGATGTAATGGATTGAGATCTGCACTAGCGTAGGGAGTGTCTATGCCAATAAGCTACAGTATTGAGATATGGCAGCCAATAAGTGAAAGCATCAAGGAAGAAGTATATTCTTCCTAATAATATATAGTCTATAAAGTAGAAAATCTACTCCTGAGAATTATTGAAACTCAAAGGCCAGAATGATAGAAAAAAGAAGAGAGGGGAAAGCTGAGGGGAAAATGTGAAAATAATCCATTCGGGGTTCAGTAGGCCATTGAGGACTACTCAGATTCTGGCTACCAGGGACATCCCATATTTGTCATTCAGTTGTTTGAGTTCTGTTCAACTCTTCATGACCCCATTTGGGGTTTTCTTAGCAAAGAGACTGGAGTGGTTTGCCATTACCTTCTCCAGCTCCTTTTACATTTAAAGACAGTTCTCTGTCCACTAAGCCACCTAACTGGCTGTCCATTGCTTTAACTTTCTAACTAGCTTTGGAATGGGATTTCTCTCATTTAAAATCTAGACACTTTAACATGTAGTAACTTTTGTTACAAATGTGCTTCACCAAAAACAACTTTAACACTACTAACAACAGGCTTAGTCCTTTGCCTTTATTTGGAAGGGGGTGGTTGGAGGGGTGTGGATTGGGGCTTTTACTATCAGTCTGTGCTTCTACTATAAACTTTGCTCACAGGGCTTTGAGCTAATTAGATTCTGTACATCTGAGCAAACTCATAGTGCTTCATGCTGACACTCAGATACATCTGGGCCTGATAACAATTACAAATACTCCGGTCATACTTTTAAAAGGGAGCTTATGTTACAATGTGAAACAACATGTTTTACACTGCTCATAATCGTCAGATAAATAAAATAGCTCCAAGTCTCTTTTCTAAAAGCTTTTTTTAAAAAAAATATTTTGTAGCATTTCATTTAGAGCAGGAGTCCATCAAGAAGAAAAATTTTGCTGCTGACAAGTAGAACATTTGACCCTAAGAAAATGTTGCATTTTCCCAACAGCTGCTTGAGGTAATGGGCAAAAGAAGACTCCTGGCTTCCTTCAAAAGTGTTGGCAGTTAGATGCTAATCGTCTCCCAGTCAGATGGACCTTCTCAGGGATTTCTCTCCTAGGTGAAACAGTAAAAGAAAAAGTATGTGAGTGTGTGTGTGTGTGTGTGTGTGTGTGTGTGTGTAGTGGGTGGTGGAGAAGGGGGTGTGGAGGGAAAGAGAGAGAGAGAGAGAGAGAGAGAGAGAGAGAGAGAGAGAGAGAGAGAGAGAGAGAGAGAAAGAGAGAGAGAGAGAGAGAGAGAGATACAGAAACAGAGAGTTAATTTGAGCCCAAGTCCAAATAGAGAAAGAGGAAGATGAGAAGAGCCTGCAAATGACTCAGGTTTTGGACACTGGATAAAAGCCTAAATGTTGAACGAACCATTTGAGTTTATTTAGTTGCTGTCTTCAGGGATAGTTCTAATATACTGACTCTGCCAGTTTACTTTTCCAAAAGATTTGTTAATGCTTCAGTGTGATGGACGGAGAAAGAAGAAAAGAAAAACAGCTCCCCAAGCCAGGGTTTTGCATAGGATTGTAGCAATTGTCAGTCTTGCCTACATGAAAAGCTCCCAAGCAAGCCCTTATGATAACATACACTGTATATAAGCAATCATCTGTCTTTTCTCAGTAAACAGTTGTGTGGTAATAAAATCAAATGATATAGCTGGCTTTAACCTGGCAAATTTCCCTATTCCTAGTGTTTACATCTTTTTTTTTAAGTATAGATTCATCACATGAATATTTAATGTCCCCATCTTTTCATTCAGTATCCAGTAAAGGAGACACAAACACATACCCATGACACTGATTCTGCCCAACCCTGCTTCCATTCTTCAGAGAATTGTTATTTAAAAGCCTTTTCCTAACCACATGTTTACCATGAAGGCTCGAGGGTAAAAAATGGATTCCAATAGAAGATACCTATATTTTAAAATCACCCTCAGTTCCAAGATTGAGGAATGAAATTAAATGAAAGAGAAGCCAAAAAGGATGGTACATATGCACCATGGATGTGTATGAGGCATAGATCATCTAACATGTGAATGTACGGATCTGAGATAGAAGCTGAATACATACATACTTACATACTATTCAGTGGAGTTGGTCATATCTTCCTTTTCATTTTGTTTAAAATATGATATTGGTCTTCTTGAATAGTCAATGAGTTTAGAGACCTTTCTCTGTCTGGCCCCCCCCCCACCTTTCTCAGAAGTGTCTTCTGAAGGCAAAGCATGTCTTTGGGTAAGTTGTACAGGGGGCTTTGTTTATTTGTTTATTTGGGGGGGGGATGGGTTTCTTTGGAAAGCCAGCTCCTGTGTTCTCAGGGGTTATAAAAATGGGAATCATTTTTATTGGCAATCCACTGGAATAGTGCTGAGACAAATGGAAACTTGAAGATAAGGATCCTCAGAGGTGAGAACATACAGCTGTTGGGAATTGCGAGAGAATCTGACCAATAAAGGAAGTCACTATTTTTCCAGGCCTGAAGTGAGTTATAGACCGAGACGGGTGTTGTATATTTATGTAAGGCTGCAGCAGGGAGTTTAAGCGGCTGTATATTGCTGAAAGAGCATCATTCACATTCAGGCCGAGACAAAAGGTGGAAATGAAGTAACATCCTGACCGTAGAAAGGCTCATGACAGAATAATAACATTTCAGAGAGGGGGGCCATGTGCGAGGCTGTGGATAGGCCTCAAAATGAGGAAATGATCAAGATGCCTTGTCAGGTCTTCAAAAAACAGTTACACACACACACACACACACACACACACACACACACACACGCTTACTCACACACATACACACACTTACACACACACACACACACACACACACACACACACACACATTCATGAATACAGCCTGGCCAAGTGTCCTTGGGAAGGCGAGCCATTTATCTTTCACAGAAATGCGTACACAATTACTTGCAACCTTCATCAGTATAGTCAGCAAGATAGGTTCGCCAAATCTGAGAAAATACATATATCAATACACATATTGCTGTTTGGACCTGATTCAGTATTTATTATTATGTGGTATGCTAGTTTCAAAGCATCAATGTGGATACTAATACAGAAGAATATTTGAAGGGCTGAGTATTTTTAGCTGTTCAAGGGAAGCAAAAAAAAGTGGAAAAAGAGGCTTACTTATCTCCTCTGTTTATTTATTGTGTCCTTTTGTTTGAAGGAAGTTGTAAGTAGAAGAAAAGGGTCATGAAATTACACTCCTCTAACAACAAATGGTGGGAGGGGAAGAGGGAGCCAGTTCATTTTAGAAAAATGATCCAAAGAGAAGGAAAAGAGTTTTAGCCCCGAAACAAAATATACTTTGTCAGCCTATTGAACTATACAAAAACACTGTGCCTCAGATTAATATAAATGGTGTACTGTATACACAATTTGTTAATTTTTTAGAACATTTATCAAAGCATTTATTGTGGGTTGTTGCTAAAATGACAAAAAACTTCTGTCTTCTCAGCACAAAAAAACATCCTGAAAAGTAAAATGAAAAGATTCCAACAATACAAGGATTTTGCAGCTCAATCCTACCTTTAAAATGAATGTTTATAAATGGAGACTTGGAATTTACTCCTCTCCATTCCAATTTTAAAAAAATTAAAGCACTGAAGTGAGGATCTTTAAAACCTGAGTAATGTTCTTGATTTATGATTTTATCATGTTAGCACCAAAGTCATGGAAAATATAAGTTAACCTGAAAAACATTCTAGTGGGGGGAAATGAACTACCATATTTTTAATCTCAAGATCCTTCACAGCCTCTAGGACAGAGGTAGGAATCAGAGTTTCTCTCAGATTAGAAGATGTGCTTGCCTCCATGCTCTGCCTGCCCCCTTCTCATTCATACTTGCATGATATTAAATTTTTAGCCAACACAATTGAAATTTCCTAAATGCTGACCATGTTTTAAAAGTATTTCACACCAGAGTTTAATTTACTTTTTACCACGTTACTCATTTGGCCCTGGGATCATAAACGATGTTTAGCAATCTTTTCTCCTCATCTCTCTTTTCCTTACATAGATGTCCTTAAGGACTATCCATTGACTAGGAAGGAGCAGTAGTTGTTAGTCTCTGGATCACTTCTGATAAAATGCATTATTTCAAAATGAATAGAGTTCATACTTCACTCATGGGTGGCATTGTCAATCACATTACTGAAATCAAAGCTTCACAAACATGACAGATTTGAAGCACCCATAAAGTGATTCCACATGCCAATTTGCTTTTTTTTTCTTGTAGGAGGGTATCTTATTAAAGTCTTGAGCCACGTAGAACCATCTTTGGCTTTTGAAATATCAGGTAAAGGGGCACATGCCAGAAGTAGAAGTCCAAGCTTTTTTAGCCAATTGTGTTGATCTGATATGAAAAAATCTAATTATATGTCTTATGACATGTTTGCCAAGCACTAAAAACTTGCCAGTGAAGAACACATTGAAAGAGGCTGTTCATTGAACCAAATTACAAAGCAGCTCTGGAAAAATACCATTCCCACCAAAACTGAGCTCCAATAAGAAAAATGATATCTTAAACAGAGCTCTTTCAGGGGCTATAATCACAACTTAAAAAAAAAAACTCTAGAAGGAGACAGGGCTATTTGGCTACAGAATTAATGTTCACACCTGCAGTGGTCCATATGAGGAGCAACAGCTGAGGGAAAAGCCAGTTTATGCCATAAATGTTTAAATTAAAGAATGTATAGCCCACCACCATATAGAAATAATCTGTGTGATTAATACCACATAATAGTTATTATATTATGTTGTATGTTATATACAATCAGCATATTAGGTATGCTTGTATAATGTGTTTATATGTAATACACACATGTATTCTGATATGTATATATGTATGCATGTATATATATATACACACACACAGACACATATATATGTGTATATTCTGATCAGTTGTAAGTACCCATGTGTTGTGCTTGTTAAAATATCCTTCCATTTAAACACAGATTTTAACCTTTCCACCTTAGGCTCTTACATTTTTCTTATGTTCTGTTCAAAGCATTTAGGTAAATTAGGATGAAGTCCCTCCATAAAAATGCAAGGGGATCAGTTAAACTTTCATCTCTAATTTATTCATGAAGGAGAGAGGTCTTGCCTGGTCATGCTGTGCATCATCCTGTCAGAATGAGTTTCCCTCTTGTTGAGATGGGATAAAGAAAGATGGGAAATCAGGGGTTTGGTCCTCACTAGTAATTGGTGAAGGGGGTGGGGGGAAGAATCTTCTTTGCTTTCTTCTCTTTAAATGAATGTTGATGAAAGTTTCTATGATAGATTAGAACATGAACTGAAGTGCCTAAAAAGTATATAAATAGATCACCAGATTGTATGTATACATGTGTCTATGTCTGCACATGTTTTGCATTATTGTACATGCATTCAGTGTAGTCAATGTATGAATTGATCCAAATATTTACATAGATGTAGCACATGTGTAAATTAAACTGTATAAATGATCCTGTTTGGTGCTATACTATGTTGTTCTTAGAACTTCATGAATCATCAACTGAAAACTTCCCCGGGATGGGCTGCCTGTGTTTACTATTTGAGATCAGTTACATATCTCTTTAGGTCTACATTCTATCTACTATATAGGCATGAGCATGAGTATGCAGTTAGCGTATCCTTGAATACACATAAAAGGTAAAAGAATGTCAGATTTTTTTTTACTTTAATACTGAACTTAATAATAGAATGTTCTTTCTTAGCTATGTATCATTAGATATAAAACATGCATTTTTAAAAATTTTATGTAGCACATTTCCTACACCTTTATCTCCCTTTGGGGGGGGGTTCGTTTTATAGATACGTTTTGCATTTGGAGGTTTATGGGAAAGGGGGAGAGAGTCTTGTAATGTGAGTGACCTTATTCTGGTTGATGAATAGGTTACTCAGGGTTGCCATCCCCACCCCCAGTATTCAAAAATTATCATCTTTTATACATGTAAAAAAAAAAGCAGGGGGATAGAATCTGGCATTAGTCCTTTTAGTCGTCAGGAAATTACAAAATGTACACTTGCGGAGTAAGCAATTTTTGCAGTCTGCCGGCACATCCATCTTTTTAATGAGCCTTGTTTATAACCTGACGCCATGTTTCTAGTCACCTACCCTGTTTACATCTTTGGCCCCTTTAATTAAGAGAAGAACCAGTTAAAAGAAAGTAAGAAGAAATATTAATATGATCTGATTAATTCAGCTAGCGGGAGGTTATGGGGGACCAAGGTTATTATAACCTATAAAGGCAATGCGAGCAAAGCTGTGTTCATTTGTAATTTTATTAGGCGGAGCAAATTAGTGAGCCTGCATAGCAATGACAAAAGACATCTTCCCATTCTCTCTTACCCCCTACTGCAAGGGCCAGACGCCCAAAGTTAGGCCCCATATTAGGCAAATGAGGTCTGATCAATCTCAGCCGCACATCTAATGAGAAGCTCCAGAGTTAGGGCTGTGCTAATTTGAAAAGATTAGCTGGGATTTTTGTGTGTGTGCAAATAGTTAAAGTCTTGTGAAGTGAAAGGAGTGCAGAGAGAAGAAAAACCCAAACCTGTGAAGGGTTAAAGACAAAACTGCATAAATATACCAGAACACCCAAGGCAAAAAGAATTGATATTAGGTATATCATTAGAAACGGAATAACATTAGCTATTAAGCGGGGTGAAATTAAAATTCTATTTTGTCCATAGTAACATTTTTTTAAAATAATAAGGAAATAACTTGGAGTAACTCCCAACATCACCTAAGTGTTTTACTTTCATGGATGGCCCCTCCCATCCTCTACCCCCCACCCCCGCTTCCCCCCCCCCAAGTTATAATATCAGTGACACAACAGTGTCAGGGGTGAGTCTGAAGGATTTCAAGGAGATTCCCAGTGGTTTTCTATCAAGAAAGGTCAAAGTGAACGAAATTGGAGTTGTTGCAACAGTATTTCAATATGTTTTCAAAGAGCTATTTTAAAGGAGAGTTCTTTCCTGACTTTTGTTATAAATAAACCAGGCTTCATTCTATTTCCTGAGATAATGCCTGATCATTTTTGGTTTTGTTAGTATCCAGAGCAAAGATGTCACTCCTGATCACATGGAAAATTCTGAACGGCTAACCAACTCTCTTAAGTGAGAAATTATGCCTCACACGATTAGTGTATTCCATTTAGCACATACTTTAAAATAAGGCAAAATCATACAGTAAATACTAGCAGCAATTGCTTTAAAAGAAGTACGTTCAAAATCCAACAAGATTGCAAGGGACCTTCTGCTTAGATAGGAACTCACACTGTGGTTGCAGTATTTAAATTTTTAAAATAATGTTAGAAAACAGCATGAAATATGTCAGGAACACCTCTCTTGATGATCTGAGAAGAAACCTCTTAAGAAACAGACTCAGTGAAAATGAATTTTAAGAATGAATTTTATTTTAGTCTTCATTGTTCTTTCTGCAACAAGTATGATGTGATGTACAATTTAAAAAGCATGAAAAAACTTGCAGTGGCCTCTCTTTACTCCAATCTCACCCTTAAAAGTTTTTGCAGTGTATCTAAAGATAAATTTATAAGAACTTAACTTTGGAAAGGAGCACACAGTCTTCATTTAAATGCCCATTACAACATTAGAGATCGTGGCTTATAGTTGTCTAAAGCTTTCGATGGGCTCCTAAAATTGGCTCAGTGACAGCTTGTTCAATGTAAAAGTATCCATGTTTTTTTTTCTTTTGTAATGCTAACATAAGTGAAAAAAAATCTATGAGGATTTCTGGCGACTGTTCTCTAGACTTATTGATTTCATTAAAGACTGCATAGATCATAGGCTGTATGGTATAATGGGGGGAAAACTCCCCTATGTATTTGGAGGCAGAAGTCCTAGGTCTATAATTTCTAGTGGTTTGACCTTGGTCACTGAGGCTATTTCCTCCTTTGTAAAATATTTGTAATCTCTCTTCCCGGAGGATAGGCACTGCTTTGATTTTGTATATCCAGGACCTAGCCCAATGGCTGGCACATAAATGCTTGCTGAATTGAATGGAATATATTTTGAAAATCAAATTAAATAAGGTAAATGATAGTGCTTTGTAGCCATATGAGTGCTAAACAAGTGAAAGCTATTATTATTCATAATGGGCATATGTGTTTATATGTACACACAGCACAAAGTTTTTCTACCTTAGAACAATTATAAAAAAATCTATCAGGTTAAAATTATAATTTCATTTCTATCATGAGTACCATAAATTTCCATCTTAATTCTCTATTATTGATGCCATGTGAGAATTTTATTTAAATATGAACAAGTTTTGTATGTTGTAAATTACTATCCTTTCTATTGTGCAATATTATCTTCCCAAAAAAATCATCAGTAAGTCAATCAATAAACAAGTATGTACTAAGTGGTTATTATGTTCCACACACTGTCCTAAGTGATGGGAATACAGATACAAATAAATACAAAAAGAAGGATAATTTCTGTCCACAAGGAGCTTACCTTCTGAAGGAGAAAGACAACACATGAAAGGAAGCTGAAAAGGAAAGGTAGGGAAGCTATCTGGGAAGGGGTGGGGCATGATGGAGAAGTCTGGAATCCAGCCTGGTGAGACATGAAGAGATATGGCTTGCCTAGACCTCCTCCTTAACTGGAGGTTCTGGGGAGATCCAACTGATCAGAGGGAGGGGCCCATGGTACTTCCTAGATATGAATTCCAGGTATGAAGTGATCTTCAGGGATGAATTGGATCCAAGATAAATTCAGCCATGTTGACATGTTGACAAAGAAATGTCAACCAAATGGCAGAATAGAATGGATTTGTTTGTGGAAGTGGCTTTATGATGGCAATTCCAGACAATATTATTGCCAAAAGAAATTATAGACAGTTATCCTCAACAAGACCGGATTTAGCGATCAATGTGGATTATTCAAGCATACATTACAGACTGTGTATCATATCACTTCTAGCTTTAAAAATTAAGCACCTACAAAATAGTTAGCAAGACATGACCTGTTGTCCAGAATTATGTATCAGAAACTTACTATCTTTGTTGGACAGACAAATAAGTAACAAACCACCATACAAAGAACCATATTTTAAAAATAATGTTGCCATCTCAAATACTCATAATCTCTGAATTACATGGAAAAAAATGTTCAAACTATAGAGAAATGGTAGAAGATAGAGACAGGTAAAGAAGTTATTAGATAAAAGTCAGGTTGGAAAGAATGAAGCAGGTATCTACACTGTCTTCCTGTCTGGTACTGAGTTCTGCCAAAGATGCTTTCAATGAGGCTATAGAAGATGAGTTTGTGTCCTATTATTTTTAGTTAATTACAAAAGTCACTTAATCTATTTGTCTGTTTAACAGTCGATAGAATATATGAATATAAATTGAATATGGAATATAAAAATATAAAAATCAAAGAAAATAGATTACAAAAGAATAATAGCAAGATTTATTTTAGGAGTATTTCTCTCTGAAACCCATCAAGAAGGTCATGATATAACAATGATGATTAATCCCATTTCTATAACACTTTGAGGTTTATAAAGACTTTTCCTCACAATAAACCTGGAATGTAGCAGTACGTAACATGTCCCAAAAGTCTTAGTGCAGTTTTAAGCACTAGCTTAAAATTAAACTTAAGCACTAGTTTGAAACTGCGCTAAGAGTTTTGAAACATTCTTTATCATATAATTTTTTAGAGTCTAACTTTTATACACCTAAAATACATAATTTCCTATTTCTTTTAATTCCATGTAGAGATTAATCAACCTCTGTTGCTGTTAGTAATACATATGGTGATGGTTATAGCTTAACACAAGCAAACAAAAAACCCATTTTCTACATAGATATTTCTGCTTTTTCCCCCTGCCTCTGAACTGGAACCAGGATATAAGAGTTTTAGTCTTGAAACTACCACTTAATAGTAGTGTGACAGTATTTTATTAAATCTTTCTGCACCTTAGTTTTCTCATCTGGAAAATGGAGTAATATGCAAAATATTTGTAAATTCATCTCCCAAAATCATTTGAGGATAAAATGAGATAATATAGCTCAAACTCTTTGTAACTTTCTTTTGAGCATTTCCTCATTGCTCTTAATCCTTCCAGCCTGTGCTATCTCTTCCACTCTCCTGCTTCTACCTCTCCCCTTCCCATGTCCTGTGATCTAGTCTTTAAGCGTCTCTATTACAATAATGCTCACAAACTTATAAAAGATTCCAGAACTACATTGTGCTTTTAGTAAGAGATACATATGCCTATTGATGGCCAGCTTTCACACACACTGATGATGGTAATAATGATGAAAAGAAGGAAGAAAGAAAGAAAGAAAGAAAGAAAGAAAGAAAGAAAGAAAGAAAGAAAGAAAGAAAGGAAGGAAGGAAAGAAGGAAGGAAGGAAGGAAGGAAGAAAGAAAGAAAGAAAGAAAGAAAGAAAGAAAGAAAGAAAGAAAGAAAGAAAGAAAGAAAGAAAGAAAGAAAGAAAGAAGGAAAGAAAGAAAGAAAAAAGGAAGGAAGGAAGGAAGGGAGAGAGAGAGAGAGAGAAAGAAAGAAAGAGAGAAAGAAAGAAAGGAAGGAAGGAAGGAAGGGAGGGAGGGAGGAAGAAAGAAAGGAAGCAAGGATGAAAGAAAAGAGACAGAAGGAAGAAGGAGGAAGAAGAGGTGGAAGGAGGGAGGGAGAAGGAGCAAGAAGGGGAGAGGGCCAGGGAGAAGTAGAATTAGTTACAGATTCCTCATCATTAGTCAGTTGGCATATTTTGGTCTGATTGCTTTAAATGACAAATTCCCATGAATTGGAGCTGCAGAAGTCACACTGTATCATGAGAATATATTCATGTAAGAGATACCATGAGAATGATGTAATAGGAAGTTCTACATGGTCTGAGAAACCTCATCCCTAATTGTACAGGCTCAAGAGAATGGATAATCTTTGGTTAACCATCCAAACTTGGGCATCCTTATCTTGATTAAACCTGATTGTTAAAACTTTTGACTTTGACCCATGAACCTAGATGAATTTATTTATGCTTTTTAACCTGAAACATTTTCAAGTGTTTGAAGACCATTAGGAGACTAGGAGATGTGGGCATATAATATTGGAATAGACTCATTCCAATCTGTGAAAAAGGAAAACCATTTTAGATAATGAATTCTTTGTAAAAACAGGAAATATTTCTAAATTAGTATGCTCTAAATTCTGAATGCATTGTTTGTTTCTGGGGTATAATAAAGTAAGATTTTCCTATCTCCTTTCTCTGTTTAGTGGAGGTTTGAGTATAATCTCCATTTTAGAAAGAAGAATCAGTTACCTTTGAACTTTCATATGCAGATCTCTACTTGTAAGTATTCATTACCCACTCTATTTGCAATGCTAAAAAGATTAATTGATTACTCAATAAATTATCACTTTACAGATCAGGTTAGTGTCTTAAACAAACCACCAATCACCTTGTTAACATGTAGATAGAAATGAATTGTTTTCAATAGGATAAACACTGTCCCCTACCTAGGTGGGGCAATTAGATTATTGATTTTAGGTAAATGTGTTGTTAATTATGCAGTAGGCTTCACTTCTCTGGTTAATTAAGTTACTGCTCTTTTGAGTCAATAAACTATATCCTCAGGAGAAACCAGACTCCCCACAAATGGCTTCCAAGAAGACTCAGAGAAGAGGCAGAATATTCCTTGTTTTCTTAAAAAAAAAAAGTCTTAAGTATATGAGAAATGTTAAAAGAAAGTTGCTATAGCAGAGAGAAGACTTAATTTTAAATTCTAGGACCTTGGTTCAAAGGTTCAAATTCTGACTTCTAATTATTAAATGTTCACCTTTGGTATAGTCACTTAACTTCTCTGGCCCTCAATTTCTTCATTTGTAAAATAAAAGTCATTCTGCTACCACCGTTCTAAGGAGTCTTCCAGCTCTGAGTTCTATGATCTTCTGTCTAATGCTTAGAATCATAGATCTAGAGGTAGAAGGGATCTTAGAGGCTCTCTAATGCAATTTACTTATTTTTAAATTAAGTAAAGTGAGGCCCAAGGGGAGACCCACTTGTCACACAGGTAGTAAATGATAAAGGCAAATTATGAGACCGAGTCATCTAATCTAATGTCAATGTCCTTTCTGTTGTACTATTCCACTCAGATCATTGATGGTGATTGTCTGAGAGTCATTGTACCAACAGGAGCAGGCTACAGGAACACTTTACGACCCTTTATTCAGTTCCTAGACCATTGTAACCAGAGTCCAAAAGGGACAAATATAATTACTGTTTGACCTTTCTATTATATTGATTCATTCAGTTCCACACATATTTATAAATCCTCTAATGTGTACAGACCACAGTGGTAGTCTCTGAAGGAGCTAAAACACTTAGCTAAGATACCAGCTCTGGCCTCATGTGGTTTATGCTCTAACAGGGGATTAGCACACATCATATAGTTCACAATAATGCCAGATAAGCACAACAGAATTATAAAGCCTATGGATCATCATCAGTCTAAGGGAATGGAGATGTTTACCCTAGAAGAAAAAAATACTTAGTGGAGACATAATTGCTGCCTTCAAGTATTCTCAGGGCTGTCAGGTAGAGAACTAATTTATATTTCGCTTGGTCCATAATAGCTAATATTTATATAGTGCTTTAGGGTTTGCAAAGTTTTTTTACAAGTATTTTCTCATTTTATTCTTAAAACATCTTTGGACAGTGGGGTGTCTTACTATCTCCATTTACCAATGTGGAAACTGAGGCAGACAAGTTAAATAATTTATAGAATTTCACACAGCTAGTGTCGGAATCTAGATTTGAACTCAGGTCTTCTTGACTCCAGGTGGGTCTGACTGCATAACCTAGATGCCTAAACTACAAGCAATAGGTGAAAGTTGCAAAGAAGCCTATTTTAGCTCAATGTAACAGTGGGGGGGTGGGGGGTGGGGGTGGAGGGGTGGAGGGAAGTCTTAATAATTATACCTGTCCAAAAATGAAATGGTACCTCAGGAAAGCAGTACTGTAGGCTCCTCCTCACTTGGAGTTTCTTATAGAGGTTGGATGATCATTTATTGGGTATTGCTGCTCAGATACGGAATGAACTTTAGATGGTCTCTAAGAAGGTATTTAATTTCATATGTGTATCTATCTCTCTATCAATGCATATATAAGTGTGTGTGTATATATATATATATATATATATATATATGTTTTCGTAAACTAAATCATTGCTTTCAAACTAGACTAACTTTGTACTCTGATCCATGTTATTCAGAGGCCCACTGCCACATAGCCTACTGCACTAATTACCAGCATTGACCATCCTGGCTTTCTCACATAGCCCACTAGTTAACCTGAATTACAGGTGGCTCTGGGACCATTTCCTTCCTAGGCCCCTCCCCTCCTCATATTTCATACATAGCCTTTCAAGTCAGTAATATTAAGCGTTTAACATAAGAACAGTCACAAAGCCACAGTGATTCATTTATCTATGTAGCAGTCTGACTTCCATCTACTTTTAGAGAGATTGCTACCTTTTTTTGTGAAGGGGTCCTCAACATATTCCCTTACCAGTATTTAACTTATTGTGAGAAGACATATTATTTTCTCTCTAATTACTTACAAATATTGCCATAAGGGAAAATATCAGAGAGAAAGGCCTTTCTTTCACCATGTACTGGCACCCTTTTCAACTTGAAAGAGAAAATATTTTTCCCATTAATTTTATATAAAAATATCATAACCCATAAATACATAATTTTTCTTTTGATTCATTTAAATTCAATAAATATTTATTAGGCATGTAATACATATGCAAGACCACTGAAGTTCTATTCTGATTGCTAATTGTGGCACAGAGATCACTTTGGCTTTTCAAGAGTTCTGTAGTACCCATTAAGCAATGACCAGTCCTATCAAGCTGAAATAATTTGGGTATGTCCCTGGCAGTAGACAGTATGTGCCAATGGACTATGCATGCTGAGGAAGGACCAGGCTAGGGGAAGTCTGAAGAGGTGCATCATCAGTTAGCCTCAGGGTGTTGAACTGTTTACCTATAACAGGTCTTAAAGACTACCTAAGTAAGTCATAGAGCAATTATTTCATATTTTTAGGGAGAAAATTACACTAACGAAATCATGAATCCTTGAAGTGAGTATATACAAGGCATTATTTTGGGCACTGGAGATATCATGATGAAAAATGCCATAGTCCCTTCCTTGAAGAATCTTACAATCTACTAAGGGTGAATGATAAATATACTGATAAATATGTATCATGCAAATTAGAATGTGATGAGCAGAGTACCACTAAGTGCTGTATGGGAACACATTTTGAGGAAAGACCCCTTTCAATATTAATATTCGTAATATCATAGATGTGGACCTGGAAAGGATTTTAGTGATCATTTAGTCTATCCCGCACTTTTCACGGATAACAAAACGGAGGCCAACAGAGGTCAAATATATTTCCAGAAAAAAGTCACTTAGTCACCAAGGGGAAGATCTGGAATTAGAACTCTGGTCCCATGACTCCAAGTTCAGTAGGACCTAATACTGAATTTGGGGGGATGCCCAAGGTAAGGGGCATAGATAGTAATCCAGTAAAATATACTGAGCTAGATAGGTAGGATAAAAAACAAACAAGGTCACAAAAATCCAGGGGTGAGTATCCAGGTGGAGAGAGGGTAGTCAACTGTATCCAGTGCTGAAGAGAAATGAAGATAGGAGTATAGGACTAGAATTCAGAAGACCTGGATTTTAGTTGTGGCTCCACCACTCACTAAGCTGTGCGACCTTGAAGGAATAGTAGTTTTTTCATCTGCAAAGTTGGGATAATAATATCAGAACTATCTACCTCCCTATTTCTCAAATGAAACAAAGTATGTGAAAGCTTGTTGTGAATTATTCTAGGCCAGGGGTGGGAGGGGGCTCTGGGAGGCAAAAGAATAAAGTATATATGCATGACAAGTATCCACAGACAAAATTTGGCTGGATATACAGAACTAGGAAGGGACATGAGTGTATCTGACATATCCTTACGTGGCAAAAGTCTTAATTAGGAGGAAAATCCTAAATTGTAGTTGGTCTAAAAATAATCCCCAAATAAAAACTAGTAAAAGTTGTGATGGGAATTGCATAGAGCCTGTTAGACATAATTTTCTGAAGCTGTTTTCAATCATGCAAATGATTTTTTCCTTTGCAATATGCTAATGCAATCTGATTTATTTCAGTTGTAAAAGTTAATTACAATGTGTTTGTGAGTCCCTAAAGATGATGTATTAAATGTTTATAACCAGGATTATTAAAATGTCCTGTCTCGATTACAGTGCTTCTCTTTCAAACACTAGAACTAATTGTAGCCTTAAATCACAACAACCTCACCGTTAAAATTAACACAAGGGCAACATTGCATAATTTTAATTAATTTTAATTTGGCCAAAGCAAATTAATTTTTGTTTTCTAGAAGGACAGCTAAACTCTTTTGCAGCCCGCTTCCACTGAATGTGGAGTTCATAAACTTCTCCTAAGCATTTTAATTCCTCTATCACATATTTATGCTTTTAAATAGTGTTCCAATTCTTGTTTACATTTTAGCTCCCACTTACACATCAGTGTTTCTTTCTTTATTTTTATTTTTTATATTTAAATAAATGAGTGAAAAGGAGGCAAATCCTTAACATTTTACTTTGGAAGAGATATAATTATGACCTCTGATTTTCATAGTCTTCTGAGCCAAAGACTTTGTAAATAATGCTGTTCAGAGCCCAGAAACACAAATCATCCAAGTCTTCTCTTTAGCACCCACTAAAGAGCTGCCAACACCTCCTGACAAACTTTGCAAAACAATTTTTCCAAAGAATGCACACTTAGGAGGCTTCATCTCCATTTCTCTCCCCTTCCTTATAGCTTAGCATTTGGACCCATAACTGATCAGCTATCATATCTTATAGATGTTTAACCTTCCTTCTATCACTTTTTTATGGGGTGGGGTGGGAGGAGTGGGAGAGAATAAAGACATTCTCTCATTGGCACAGCCAATTGTGGAAGATTGATTCCCTAGGATTTGTTGTCTTCAGGAATACCAGAATTAGCTCTAACCCCTCTAAATCAAATGGTATTTACCAGGTAGGGATGTAGAGTACAGTTGATTTCAAGCTTTGGGTAGCCAGTGGTAGAGAATGAAGAGAGTAATTCTTAAAACCAGGTTGCATATCTGTGACCACATAACATCTAAGGGAAAAGTGAAAAGTTAGTTTTTATCATTTTGTATGCTTTCTCTTCAAGAAACACATTTCTAAATAGTTTGGGCATCTGGATTTTTTTAATCTTTTTCCCCCACCCAATTGGAAATGTGCAATACATAATTGGTATTATAAATTTCCATTACAGTACAAAAATTTAAAGCATTCCTTTCTCAGGATAGTTTAGGCCTGTGTATAGAGTACTAGGTGTCATCCCTCTCCATAGAAATGATTATTGAATCTATGATAGTTGATAAGATCCGGGTCTATAAAGGTTGTAACAAATCCGTAATCAAATAAAACTATATTTTATATAGCATCCCGGACATTTTATAGTTAATAACGACAAAAATAATTCCAATAGACGATGTATGTCCAACTCAAGAACAAGGTCTACTGAAGAATAAGGTCATATCAAGTAATACTAAGGCATACTTTTGAGATTGTTTTCAATTAAATTAGAATATCTAGGGGCAGCTAGATGGCGCAGTGAGTAGAGCGCCGGCCCTGGAGTCAGGAGGACCTGAGTTCAAATCTGACCTCAGACACTTGATACACTTAGTAGCTGTGTGACCTTGGGCAAGTCACTTAACTCCAAGTGCCCTGCCCACCCCCCTCCAAAAAACAAACAAAAAAACCAAAACAGAATATTCGCTTAGCACATAAGTTTTACCTAGATTCAACAACACATTTTAGATTACTGGGAATAGAGATGCTACAAAGATCATTTTCTCTCTTTTACACATGATTAGGAAATGATCATTAGAAGACTATTCATTTCAAAATAGTTTTTTTAGAGGGGGGAAGGCAGAGCAATTGGGGTTAAGTGACTTGTCCAGGGTCACACAGCTAGTAAGCATGTCAATTGTCTGAGGCCAGACTTGAACTCAGGTCCTCCTGACTCCAGGGCTGGCGCTCTACTCATTGCGCCACCTAGCTGCCCCTAGATATTCTAATTTAATTGAAAAACAATCTCAAAAGTATGCCTTAGTATTACTTGATATGACCTTATTCTTCAGTAGACCTTAACTATAGTTTGATTTGTGCTTCAACAAAAGTAATTTGAATTGATCAGTTGACTTGCCATCATCCTGGCAAACCCTTTTTTTTAAGGTAGTTTTTTTTAACTTATTTTTTTGCAGGGGGGGGCGTGGGGTGGGAAACAGTGCAATTGGGGTTAAGTGACTTGCCCAAGGTCACACATCTAGTAAGTGTGTCAAGTGTCTGAGATCGCATTTGAACTCAGGTCTTCCTGATTCCACAGCCGGTGCTCTACTCACTGCGCCACCTAGCTGCCCCTAAGGTAGGTTTAATTACCCCCAGAATGTCAACACTAGGAAGTAACAAATCAGCTGAGTGAATTTTTTTTTCAGAGTCTACCACAAAGTTCGTTTAGAGGAAATTGAGGCATTGTGTGTATTTGCAACAACAAAAACATGAGAGGGGCTTAACCGCAGTAAAAAGAAAAGTTGAATTGGTGTTAAATCTTTCTCAGGTTGTTAAACTCATACTTCATGAGACAAAGCAAGTTCTACAGTAGCTAATGGGCTAGCTTTGACAAACAGATGACCCAAGTGCAAGTTGTGTTTCTGATACTAGGTTGTCATCCATAGTCAAATCATCCTACTTCTCAGTGCCCTAGACAACTCTCTAAGACTGTAGTTGCATGTCTGCATTACTGAATGGATTGCTCCTACTAGGAAAAAAACTACATTTCAGGCCAAAGCAAGAACAACAGACTAAAACCCACTCTTATGAGTGGGATACTTGGTATTAGCAAGACTTGGTTTATTCTTCCCGAACCTCACTTAGACAATATTGAATGCGAATTGTTCTAGGTAACGTCTTAAAATTAAACCTAAAATCACCTCCACCACTTCTGCTCCATTTCTCATCCTCAGTGCTAAGTAGGAGTTCCTATTTATTCTAGGAATTGGAAGACTACATAGAGGAAATTCCTTCCCTTTAAAAAGCTCCTTGAAGTTCTCTCCAAGGTGTTAAAGAGTCATTAACATTCGGAGAGCTGTTAACTTTCACCTTTCTCCTTGATTTCCCCACATTTACACTCCAAGAGCCTATGAATGAACAAGAGAGCTTGTGTTCCAGCTCTGCAGGTCAGGCTGACTGGCATATCTGTTTGCCAAAGTTCTAATAGTTGCCATTTATCCAGTATGAAGAAGCTTCAGCCTGTTCCTCCATATACTCTCCCCTCCTCTCTCTGTTTAAAGGAAACTAGTAAGAAGAATGAACCTGCAGCTTGATGCAGACACTCATTGACTAGAGATATAAATCTCACTTTGGCTAAATATGCCAATAATGAAACTGCATTCTTCAAGTACTGTCAGTCTCCTGACTTCCATACTAACCCTTGTGGTGGACTAATGTTTCAGACAAGGCTGGGTTTATAGTAACAAAGAGAAGATGATGGTGAGACCACATAATTCATCTTTCCCCAGAAGGTTATTTAGGGCCAGTAGAAAATTTCTCTTTATGAATAGCTCTGCATTTTATTAGGCAACACAATCATTTGCTTGATGTGTTCAGATAATATCAGTTATAAATTTAGTGACAATTCTAGAAAAGATACTATTTATGAACAGTATACTGAAAGCAAGGTTTCCTGGTCTAGTGGTTATAAGAAAATATCATTGGAAGACATATTTCTGGCTCCCATTATTTATTGACAGATTCTACATAAGGCACTTAAACAATCTTCAAGTATTTGATGAGCCTCACCTGGAAGAGCAAATTAATTCTGCCTAGAATAAGGAGGCAGATGTCACATCGGTGGAGAAAAGTTGCAAAGAGGAAAGTTTTGGTTTGATTTAGGGTTGAATGGGTTGATAGGAACTTTTTTTGCATTGGTTATGTTGAGTTTTTTGATGGTACACAAGATAGAACTCTATGCTTCTCCCTCCCTACTACAGCAGCGCTTTGAGACAAGGATTGTGAATGTGTTTGGGGTCCCCAACATAAGAGAATAGGTTAGGGATGTGGGCTCCTCAGTGGCAGAACTCCTCTTTTGGCTGGGAATGAAGATCCATGGCTTTCTACTTTACTCCTTAGAGTCATTTAGATGATTGTCTACTCTGTTATTCAGTCATTTCAGTTGTATTCGACTCTTTGTGACTCCATTTGTTGTTGTTTTGGCAAAGATAATGGAGGGGTTTGCCATTTCCTTCTCCGGCTCATTTTATGGATGAAGAACTGAGACAAACCCGGGCTCCTACGGCTACTAAGTGTTTGAAGTCAAATTTGAACTCAGGTCTTCTTGATTCCAGTCCTGGCACTCAATCCACTGCAACATCTAGCTGTGCTTTCTCCCCTGCCTTGAGATCTACTACACAGTTGATATAACTGTACTCATTGTCATACCAAGAAATGCACTTGACAAAAAAGTTGTTGAAGACAGCACTAGTGCCAGGATCAAAAGTAGAAGAGTGAGTCTTGTTGTTACAGCCACAGTACACAACCTGGTCTTCTCTGTAGCCCAAGATAATCCTTAAGGATACCCCTGATAATTTGCTTTACTATTTTCTTGATATCATATATGGTAGGTTTCTCCAGGAATAAGTAGATACATTAGATGTAGAAACATGGAAGGCCATGCCTATGAACTTCCCATTCAGCTCAGATATGACATTGCCTATAGCCTTAGCAGTGCCAGTGGAAGCAAGGATGATGTTTTGGGCAGCACCATCCCCATCATGCAACAACTTGCCAGAGGAGGGCCCATCCACCATCTTCTGGGAAGCAGTAATGGAATGGACTGTGGTCATGAGTCCTTCCACAATGCCAAAGCTGTAATGAATGATCTTGGCTAGGATGGGGGGAGGAGGGAAAGAGTTGGTAGTAGAGGGGATATTACTGACAGACTTAAGGGAATTATCATATTTCTCATGGTTCACAACCATCACAAGCATAGGGGCATCAGCAGAAGGAGCAGAGATAATGACATGCTTAGTTCCTCCTGTCAAAAGAGTCCTGGCCTTTTCCATGATGATAAAGAAACCAATCAACTCTATTACATACTCAACTCCAGCATCTCCCCATTTAATATTTGTACGTGACATGTGGCCTTCTGTAATGGCAAGCAAAGTGGGACTTTTTGTTGTCTTTTGTTTTGGAGTGCTTCTCAGCACTGAGGCAGTCAAGTGCCTTTGACTGAGTCTTGCCATTGGTTGTAGGAAGGCCCACACCCTTTTGCTAATTAGGTCATGAGAGGTGTGAGACCCTTGAGAGGTGTGAAGCACTCTGACCCTGAAGAAATGTATATATACTATTATACTCTGAGGTTAGCATTTTGCTTGGGGCTCACTCATTGGAAGAGTGTTGGTGTGGAGATTTTGGGTAGCTGTTAAAGAGCTCCTTCCTCCTCCTCCCCCCACTTTGAAAAACCTAGATGTTTGTACTTCTCTCTCTGGTAACTGTGTATGTAATGTCTTGGTCAGACAGCTAGAAGCCCTGTCCATTGATTTGTATTTATTTGCTCTGTTTATATAATTCCTGCTTGTAATTTCTGTTTGTGTTTTCTCGAAGTTCAGGGCACTAACTTTTTTTCCCTTGAACTAAGTGAATGATATATGTATGTTTAATTAAAGTGAGATTGTAAACCCCTTAAAGCTGTTTTCCTTAGAAAAGCAGATCAAAGAACCTGTGTTAGTAGCCCTCTTATGTGCTGGTGTTATTGGCCTTACACCTCCACAGCACCGGCAAGTAACATTGTTGTTATACCTTCTGACCTCATATTGGTCATATCCGTCACAGGTGGACATACTATACATTGATGTCATTTTGGTCTTCTTTGAGTATGAAGGATAAAAATGATTAGTGGGATCATGCTCCAGGAAAGATGATAATGGCATTTCCATTGATCAGCAGCTTTCCCTTGCCAGTACCCTTGACTTTGCCATGGATAAAACCATATTGGAGCATACAAACCATATAGCTGAGGTGAATGAAGGGGTCAATGATGGTCAGAACATCCACTCTGCCTGAGGTGAATGATTGAATATGGCTAAATCCATTAATTCTGACCTTCACTATTTTGTCCCAGGGATGTGCCTGCAGTAGTGAGTCCTGGCACCAAGCTTGAGAGAAGAGCTGAGAGTCAATAGGAAAACTTTTTAACCATTAGAACTATCCAAAAGTGCAATAGGTAGTAGTAGGCATCCCATTATCAGAAATCTTTGAGCAAAGGTTGGATGACCACTTTTCAGGTATGTAAGAGAGGGTATGCTGTAAGGGGACTAGGGGTTGGACTAGTTGACCACTGAAGATGCCTTGGAGAGTTATAACTGTGTCTGTCTGTGTCTCATTTTAGTGATGTGTAACTTATTATATCACATTTCTGAGAGCTCCATGTAGCATAAGAAAGACTGTGAAGTTGTGTAATTATTCTCTTATGTGCATTTAAAAATCTCAAGAGATATTAATACAGGAATCCAAGATCGCTATATAACTGTATCCCTGACTTTCCCAAATTGTTTTGAGGTCTTTGGTTGGAAGTCTTATATTATGAACATTCATTTATTTGTTCAAAATGATCAATTGAACCATTTAAGTAAACAAATATTTATTAAGTGCCTACTATGTACAAAGGTACCATGCCAGGTGCTGAGGATATAAAGACATTCCTTCATCTCAGCCTAATTCAAAACTGTGAACAATATGGGATAAACGTAATATGTATTGGGGATGGTGTTTGATCTGGTTCACTTTATAAGTGGAAAAATGAAGAATACAGGAAATGGAGGAATGAAAAAAAAATTGAAGAATGGAAACATGATAAAATATTCTAAATATGGCTTAAAAGAGAAGAAACTAAATTCTAGTATATCGATATATGGTAAGTTTATGTAAATGAAGCACATGGTATTGAATTAGGCTGTGGCTAAGTAGTTGACCCACAACAGTGGTCTAATGTCCTACTTCTCAAGATACTGGAGTCACAATTTTTATTCTGTGACTCAGAAATTTTAAGACTCAAACTGGGCCGTCTGAGTCCAGTTGCCTGATATTCATCAGGATGGGCCCTCCTGGCTTAGAGTGAATGTCAACGGTAACTGTTTCTCTTTGGAACAGCAACCCTGAGGGTTTTGCCCTCCCAGCTTGATTTTTTTTCCTTTTTTTCTAATTAAAGAGGCAATCCCTTGACTCACTTCTTAATGAAGCCTATTCACTGAATGGGCATTACCTCACTCTAAGTGAGTCCATGAAAAGGTTTGAGCCTAAGAGAGCCAGGGTCTCCTATTGCATCCTAGATCATCTCCAGTCATTCTGATGAATATCAGGCCACTAGATCCAGATGGCTCTGGAGGAGAAAGTGAGGCTGGTGACCTTGCACAGCCCTCCCTCACTCAAATCAAAGTCAACTGCAAGTCATGTCATCATTTCCCTGATGTCATGGTCCTCTTTGAAAATGAAGGACAAACACAACCTGTGAGTAGACCCAGCTGCCTGAAAAGGTGTCCTTTCCCTTTGCCTCTCCCTCTCCCTTTCCCTCTCCTTCTCCTTCTCCTCTCCAAAGGAAGGTAAATGTTGATGGCCAGAAGTTTCCCACTTAACTTGAGCTTTACTGGCTTGATTTCTTTCTTTCTTCTTCCTTCCTTCCTTCCTTCCTTCCTTCCTTCCTTCCTTCCTTCCTTCCTTCCTTCCTTCCCCCCTCCCTCTTTCCCTTCCTTCCTTCCTTCCTTCCTTCCACAAAACCTTAAACCCAGTTCACTCAGAAGCTCATGAATAGGTCCCTGCCCGAGCTCCACTTAAGGGGCCTTTTAAAAGTTAATCCGTAATGTAGTGGAAAGAGCACAAAGTAAGAGGCGAGTACCACCAGGGTGGAGTCCAAGCTCTAGTACTTCTCAGTACATCCCTTCACCTTTCTATTCCTCATCTGTAAACATGAGGCTAACACTGAATTACTAATTTAGAGCTATAAAACCCTGAAAGATACCTCAGTCACCCCTTCATTTTATGGATAAGGAACCAGAGATTCAGAAATATCAAGTGGCTTCCCCCAATTCACACAGGAAGTGCCAGTGCAGAATTTGATGCCTTTATCAAAATCCCCTATTTCCTCTATTATAACACGTTCCTTCTCACATACGTGCTTCATGGGGTTGTTTTCAGACTCAAATGAGATGATAGCAATAGATGGCATTTTAACAATGAGAAGAGGAGGAGGAGTCATTGTTGTCATAGTGATTGTCACTTCTTTATAGCGCTTTGAACTTTATAAACAACTTTTTTCACAGAAATCCTGTCAGGCAAAAAAAAAGTCACTAAAATAGGAACTCAGATCCTGGTCTCTTAGATAAAAAGTATGATACAACACCAAATGAGGTCTCACTTTAGTGGTTAAAAGTGTTTTACCTCTGCTGTCTTGCTTCATAATATATACTGAAGTGCTTTATATGTGTAAAGTTCTGTATAAATGTCAGATATTTTGTTCTAAATGAAAGGCATTATTTAACATTTTAATACTTCAAGGATCCATTGCTACTACACCACATTGCTGCTACTACTACTACTACTATTACTACTACTACTACTACTACTACTACTACTACTATGACTACTACTACTATTACTACCACTGCTATTACTACTACTACTACTACTACTACTACTATTACTACTACTACTACTACTACTACTACCACTACTACTACTACTATTACTACCACTACTATTACTACTACTACTGCTACTACTACTACTACTATGACTACTACTACTATTACTACCACTACTATTACTACTACTACTACTACTACTACTACTACTACTACTATGACTACTACCACTACCACTACTATTACTACTACTACTACTATTGCTGCTGCTGCTATCACTACTACTGAATGCATACTTTAAATCTTTCTATGCTGTATTACAGAGGAGTCAAAGACACCAGCCTAAAGGCCACATGTGTCCTGCCATATTCCCAAGGGTGGCCTGAACTTAATATAAAATTTTGGAACTTGTTAACAAAATAAATAAAATAAAATAACATAGGTAATACTAGATTTTAAAACTAAGTCAATATACAGCCTGCAGGGATCCTTACATATGGATTAGTGGCCCTTGTTTCTCTATGAGTTTGACACGACTGCTATAAAATACCATCTTAATGAGTTTTTGTGATTAAGAACTCCCATTACCGGGCAGCCAGTCCTTTGGTGATGATTTTTCTCCTTGGCTGGTAGTTACTCAGTTCATCTCCTTGAAAGTCCACTTCTCTACTGGTTTGACTATTTTTACTAAATTTGGTCATTTTTAAATGACAGTTTAATTTATGTTAACTATTTATTGGGTTGTTGGGTATAATATGTATGTGGTAGGAATAGTTAATAAGCATTTATTAAACATTCTTTTGTGTCATGTACCATGCAAATGAGGAGTTGGGGGCAGGGGGAGAAAGGCTAACCCAGGTCCTACTCCCAAAGAGCTCAAATTCTAATGGAGAAAACTATATATGAATAACTAGATAAATAAAATTTGTGTATGTATATGTATATCTCTCTCTATATTATATATATATATATATATATATATATATATATGAGAAGAGAAAGGAAGAGAGAAAGAGACAGAGACAGACACAAAGAGACAAGACAGAGAGAGAGAGAGAGAGAGAGAGAGAGAGAGAGAGAGAGAGATGGAAAGTAATCTAAAAAGGCTTCTTGCACAAGGTAGGATTTTCCTTGAATTTAGTTGAATCTTGAGGGAAGTCAAAGAAATTAAAAGGCAGAGGTAAAGGGGTAGGATATTTTAAGCATTGGAGACAGCTAGTGCAAATGCATAGAGATGGGAGACAGAATATCAAGTACAAAGAGAACTCCAAGTAGGCTGACATAGCTAACTGTGCAGTGTGAAGAGGGGATTAAAGAAGATTTAAAAGACAGGAAGAGTTTATGAAGAGCTTTAAATGTCAAGCAGATATGTATATACATACATATATATATGTATATATGTGTGTATATATATATATATATATATATATATATATATATATATATATATATATATATATACATATAATCCTGGATGTAGTAGGGAGTCATTGAAGCTTATTGAGCATAGAGGTGACATCGTCTGACCTACACTTTCAAAAATCATAGTAGAAGCTAAATGGAAGAGAGCTGGGAGTAGAGAGAGACTTCAGACAGGGAGGACAGTTAAAAGCCAGGTGAGAGATGATGAATATTTTGGTTGAGAGATGATGAGTATTTTGGTTGTATAAGTGAAGAGAAGGGGCTGTTAGCAAACAGATATTTTGAAAATAGAAACTATCACAATATTTGGCAAAAGACTGACTATGTGTGTGATTTAGAAAATAAGTGAAGAGTCAAGCATTATGGTTGCAAGCCTGGGTGACTGGGAGCATGGTGAGATTCTCAACAGTAAAAGAGAAGTTCAGAAGAGCGGAACATGTGGAAGAAAAAATAATTAGTACAATTTTGGATTGATGAGCTTAGATATCTTTAAAACATCCAGTTGGAGATGTGCAAAAGGCAGTGTGTATTGTGACTATAGCTCAGGAGGGAGACTAAGGCTGGAGATACAGATCTGAGGATTATCTACACAGAGATAATTAAATTCATAGAAGCTGATGAGATCATTAAGTGATAGGAGAGGTGGGGAGAGAGAGAGAGAGAGAGAGAGAGAGTTGGGAGACATTCATGTTATAGGCATAGCATAGGTAAAGAACTAGCAAAAGAGACTGGGGACTATAGGAGGAGAACCAGGAGAGAACAGTGTCATGAAAACCTAGAAAGGACAAAGTATCTGGAAGGAGAGGGTGATTGACAAAGCATAGGGTTTGAGAAGCATTAGGGATTGGATTTAGAACTGACTAACTTGGCATTTGACTAAATTGAGCACGATAAGGTTTATTCATTTATATTTTGCATGCTAAAGTTATAATATTAAAAAAGAGAATTAAAGTATAAAAGTAGAGTTCTTTCAGATTTTATTTCACCACATTGGCATTACATGTCACTGGGCACTTGCCCTTATACCATTTAATGCTTTTACCAATGACTTGAATAAACGTATGCTTGTCAAATTTGAAAATTCAAAGATGAGGGGGAAAGCTTACAATATGGATGGAAGAGTCAGGATTAAAAAGAAAATCTTGCCAGGCTAGAAGTTTGGATTGGATCTAGTGTGGCACAATTTAAAAGGGAATAACATAACATCTTATGCTTGATTTCAAATAATGAACATCATAAATATAAGATGATGGAGATTTGGCCAGATAGCCATTTCTGAGAATGATCTGGCAGTTATAGTGAACATCAACCTCAAAATCAATCACCTCTGTGATGTGGTAACCAGGAAAACTAATGGGACCTTGGGCTTCATTAAGAAATGTATAGTTTCCAGAAATAAAGAGGTGATAATTCCTCTGTAATCTGTCCTGGCCATTTTACACGTGGAGCATTGTGTTCAGTTCTAGATATGGCATTTTAAGGAAACAAGACATCATCCAAAGGAAGAATAACGGTGAGGAGATGGACCTCAAATTCATGGCACGTGAGGATCAGCTTATAAAACTAGGAATGGTTAGCTTGGTTAAGAATTAGGAGCAACGTGATAGTCATCATTTGAAAGACTGTCATGTGGAAGAGACTCGCTCTGCTTGCCCTCTGAATGCAGGCTTATTAACAATGCATGAAAGTTATAGAGAGGTTAATATTGGCTCCACATTATTAGAACTTCCAAACAATGAAACCTGTCTGATAGTGGATTGGATTGCCTCAGAAGGCAGTGGGCTCTCCTTCACTAGAAGCCTTCGAGCAAAGATTGGATGACCACTTTTTTTAGTGAAGTGTCTCCAGTTCCCCACTTTAGAGCTATGTCCTTGTTAACTCCCTTACTGGGTAATATGGACAAGAAGATGATGGGTAACATCAACCCACCAATGGCGCAATGTTATAAAATACCTTCCAGCTCTACTACTCCTTGTAATGAATGTCATATTTAGGAGCAAAACATCTCTTGGCTACTTGAATGGGGATTGGGGCAATGCAATTTAGTTCCATCCATCAGTGGGATGTTCCCAAATAGGTCATGCTCACTTTCCCACCCCACCCTCAACCATACCTCAACACCTCTAGCACTCTCACCATTATCTCCAAGATGGATCACAAGCTAAATGACACATTTCTAAAGCCTGTGAATTGTGTAACACACTCAGACAGCATTTGGTATTTTGATTGGTTTAGACTGTCTTTCTCATATTCCTGCTTACAGCCTCATTAACCTGTAGAAAGGGGTGATTATGGCCAGTCAATGGAAATACAGAATATAGTAAAAGTCAATGTGATATAGCACATTACTCCAGTGCTTGAGACAGACGTTTATTTGGTGAAGATGCTGTCAGGACTCTGCACATTTACAGCTTTACCTGTTTCATCTTCTTTTTCTGTCTCTCTGTCTTCATATCTCTGTCTCTTTGTCTCTTCTGTCTCCCTCCCATATGCATTTGTACACATACAGAGAGATAAATATACATATTTATCTACTTTCTAAACCAAAGAGTGATGAAGAGTCTTTAACAATTTCTGTAGACATTCTGTAATTAATACAAGTGAAATCAATTGGATTGGGCCAGCCACTTTTGTCACTTTGCTTGTAAAATCTTTGAGTGAAAAAGAAAATTGGTCATTAAAAGTTTGTTTGAGAGAGACATTGTCAAAGTATAGTGTTTGGTATGTTCGGAGACAATGCTGTGCTATGGAATATTCCACTTCTCAGTCCCAGCCTGAGTATGGAACACTGCCAGAACCTCTAATCTTTGATTGTTTTAATTAGAAAAAGAAAACAACACAAGCACACACAGATTTCAAAACTCCCCAAATATTCTTGGGGGAGGGAGGAGAAAATATTGGTATATGGGATAATCTGGTACTGATGGATTTGGTAAGGTTCAAAATCAATCATCCTGCCATTCCATTTTATAAACTCCATAGACAAGAAGAAAGTATCAGAAGCCAAAAGGCAGCTGGGTGGCACAGTGGATAGAAAGCTGGATTTGGAGTCATGAAGACCTGAGTTCAAATCCTGCCTCAAGTGTTTTCTAGTTATGTGGTCCTAAGCATGTCACCTAACCTCTATCTGTCTCAATTTCATCATCTGTAAAATGTGGATAATGATAACACCTACTTTACAAGGTTGTGAAGATTAAATGAGATGATATTGATAAAGCATATTACAAACATCTTAGTGCCTCAGTTATCTGCTAATTTTGTGACCTTAAGCAGATCTTTTAACCTCTCTAAGCCTCAGTTCGCTCATCTGTAAAATCAGGATAATAGCACCTATCTTAGAGGGTTGCTGTGGGGATCAAATGATCAAATCATATAATGTATTTCAAGTGCTTTGCAAACCTTAAGGTGCTAAATATATAGCTACCAATAAAGAGGCCCAACATGAGTCCAAACCCCAAGTTGGCTGAAAAGCTTTGTACTTTTCTATGATCTTACTTGACTAGCTTGTTTGGTAAAAAAAAAATACTACTCATTGTAAAAACCTAGCACAATTTTCCTCAGACACCAGTCATTTAATAAATGTTTGTTTAATTTGGATTGGATAGCGAGGAGTGGAAAAGAAAGTGTGGATGGATCATGGTACACATAGCCACTATTAAAAAGACAATTCAAAACACTTGTCTTCCTAATATTAATCTGTTACAACACCTATATATTTTAAGTACAACACCTATATATTTTAAGTACAATACATTTTTATTAGGTAAATAAAAAGCTTTTTTCTTAGGGGCTAGATTGAAATCGCATTTTCTTTAGGTGGTGTGGTAATCCAGAGACATCTCCCCAAATATATGTCTTCCTAAGGGTGTCTCATTAACTCTAACAATTCATTAACTTTCTTCCATGGCTTTTCTGGAGAATGAATGTGTTTGTTGTACATGGGAGAGACAAAGAAAGTTGGAATCTTAATCCCAGTGGATACGACTATTCCATTTATCTTAATCTTTGCAAGCAATGGTATAAATGTATTGTGCATTGTTTTACTGAAGCTGCCACTTTAAAAAAAATACGCAATCAGCTGCTTTCCTCTCTAGTTTAAGGTACGTGTGACCAGGGAGACCTTTCCAAAATAAGGTTGTAAAAGCACTTAGATATTAGATAAGAGCTATTCTCCCCAAAATGGAATATATGCAAAGAGAGAATGATAGACATCTTGCCAGAGTCTCATGTTTCTAGATAAACACTTCTGGTTATGGACGATTTTAAATCACATGTCTGCTTTCCTGTGTTTCTTCTGTTCATTATTATTGTTGTCTCCGGCACTAAAATTGGAATTTGTGGCAGAGGAGCGTCTCTTTCTCCCTGAAGGGTTATCAAAGCCATAATACAAGTTTTCCTCTTCCCAGAGCCTTAATTGTACTGGTAATCTCACTCAACTCATTCTGAATTGTGAGAAGTTTTGGGGGGGAGGAGAAATAGACAAGAAGGGCGAGTTGGATTGCGAAACATGGAATTGTTAAGTCATAACTGGAAATTTTCTCATAGGAAAATCTCTGGCTATGAGGGGAAAAAAGATTGTTCAGAATATTCAGAAGGAATGAGACCCTCTCTTGCCTCTCTCTCTCACACATTTTGTGGAGTAAAAGATGTGAAGAACTCCCATGTCAGAATGAATCACCCCACTGGAATTCACACACACACACACACACACACACACACACACACACACACACGACTGAAAAGAAGACATGCTTCAGGAGGCCAGATGAAAGTGATGGAATTATAGCACATTTCCAAATAGACAACTTTAAGTCAACATCATTCCTTTCACTCCTTTCAATTTCTGGTTTGTGTCTTGTCACCTAAACTATAAACAAAAGCAATGAGTTCTCAGAAGGAAACAAGGGGATATGGAGAAGGAAAGGAACTAGTTGGAAATAAGCAGAGTATTTCCTGCCTCCTCCAAAGCAAAAATGGGAAGCTTCCAATTTGATAGAATGAAATATTCAAAGATTCCCCTTTGTGTAAAAGAAAACTATGTTTCTATACATTTCCATTAATGCCAATTCTGCACAAGTCCTGACAATTCTAATCATAGGATAAATCTATTCTATTGTGTCATTTAACTTGCAACACTTTCAGATGCGTTTGGTTGTGAACACCCATAGTTCCTGCTAAAAGGGACACTGAAGTTGGTAAATTTTCTGAGCTGCAGTGGGCTATGCCAGTCAAGAGCGTCCACACTAAGTCTGGCACTTATATAGTGCAACCCAGAAGTGGGGAGCCAGCAAGTTGCCTACAAAGGGGAAAAGCAGACAGGTAGGAAATAGGTCGAAATTCTAGTGCCAATCAGCATTGGGATTCAGGCCTGTTTCCCAGCTCAGGAAAAAAAAAGGAAACTATTCTTGAACACACACACACACACACACACACACACACACACACACTTTCTCGACATAAATTTCACGTAGCACAATATTTTCAGTAAAGTTCTATTAAGGTATTTACCAACCCAACAAGTGTCTTCAAATGAAAAGTTCTCAAAAACACATAGATTTTGTTGTTGGGAAATACATATATGTATACATATATACATATTTATATTTATAAAGGCTCCTTCTTACATATTCATTATTAAAATGTCAAAATTCTGCCAATCTTAATTCTTAAAATTAGAAAAGACCTCAGAGGCTATTTAGTTCAACCCCCTCATTTTAGAGATGAGAATTCAGAGGACTAAAAAGGTTAAATTATTTTCCTAAGGTCACACTGGCCATATCAGTGCAAGCCTTTCCTGATTCCAGATCCAAGTTCTCTTTCCCCTGTACCACATTGCTTTAAATAGGAATGGTGAAAGCAACAATAGAACTGAAATCCCATCAAAATTTTTAAAATCTTGAAAAATCAAGCAGGAAGAATAAGACCAAATCATAAAGATTTAGGTTCTTCCAGCCTTTATGCTAGTTATACAATCATTGAGCAGTTATCTAATATTAATGGACTTCCATTTCCTTAAGTTTGAAATGTGGGGGTGGAGCAGGTGATCTCTAAGGTCCCTTTCAGTTCTAAGAGGCAATGATTTTAATTATGTAGAAAAGAAAATATGTCATGTTTTTACCATGAGTTGTGATAATTTATAAGAATTTCAACTTTCAGGGTTAGAAAGAAAATTTTGAAACATGATAACATAGAGTGAGAAGGATATCTGGCTTTACAGAATCTGTTTGTGGAGTTGCTCAAAGGACCATCAATTAAGCTCTGACATGCATTTGTTTTGTTTTACACATGGTACTTTCCAGCTTAGTATCATGTGTATTTTTTAGGCACTTGGATCCCGGATTTCAAACATAGGAGGAGAAAATTTACCAGATCTTTCACTCCCCAATATAACTTCAGTTAACAAGAACCCAACTTAGTGGCTCTGTCAGTTAATTGGGACTTTATTTCTGCATTGAAGTCTGAGGAGGAAGGACAATTTACTACATGATAATGTGTGACACATAAATAGTACCATAAGTTTTATGAAGTGTTTGCCACTTGACTGTGTGAAGTGGATACTAAAAGTATGACTATATGTGTATGTATATGTATATATATATATATACACATACATACATACATATTATTTATATATATATGTATGTGTATATATATATATATATATATATATATTTACCAATGAGAAAACTAGGCCATATTAGGTAAAATGATTTGACTAGTGTCATACAACTGATACGTAACAAAGTCAGCATTCAAAAGGAAGTCTCTTGATTCCAAGTTCCAGCCAGTTTTGGTGGCACACATTACCTGTAATCCCAGTGACCAGGGAAGCTGAGGTTGATAGGTCACTTGAGTTTAGGAGTTCTAAACTTCAGTGGACTAAGTTGATTGTGTACCTTCACTAAGTCCCTCACCAATATGCTAAGCCTCCTAGAAGGGTGATTAGGTTGCATACAGAGAGGTAAATTGTTCTAGATCAGAAATAGAGCAAATCAAAGTTCCTGTGCTAATCAATGCTAGGATCAGGCCTCTGAATAGCCACTGTACTTACAGCCTGGTTGAAATAGGGAGATGTAGTCTCAAAAAAAAAGACTCCATCTTTCCATTATTTTACTTTTCCTGTGTCATCATTATCAAGTTATCATTGTTTTTGTAATTTATTTTTATTAGTTTATTTTTAGTTTTCTTTTTTTAAATTATTGTTTATTTCTTTAATATTTTTAGTTTTCAGCATTGATTTTCACAAGAGCTTGAATTACAAATTTTCTCCCCATTTCTACCCACCCTCCCACTCCAAGGTGGCATATATTCTGATTGCCCCATTCCCCAGACAGCACTCCCTTCTGTCACCCCACTCCCCCTCATCCCTTTTCCCTTACTTTCTTGTAGGGCAAGATAGATTTCTATGCCCCATGGCCTGCATATCTTATTTCCTAGTTGCATGCAAAAACTTTTTTTGAACATCTGCTTTTAAAACTTTGAGCTCAAATCCTCTCCCCTCTTCCCTCTCCACCCACCCTCCCTAAGAAGGCAAGCAATTCAACATAGGCCACATGTGTATCTTTATGCAAAACCCTTCCAAAATACTCATGTTGTGAAAGACTAACTATATTTTGCTCCTTCCTATCCTATCCCCTTTTATTCATTTTTCTCCCTTGACCCTGTCACTTTTCAAAAGTGTTTGCTTTTTATTACCTCCTCCCCCTATCTGCCCTCCCTTCTATTGTCCCCCCTTTTTTATCTCCTTACTCCTGCTTTCCTGTGGGGTAAGATACCCAATTGAGTGTGTATGTTTTTCCTTCCTCAGGGCAAATCTGATGAGAGCAAGATTCACTCATTCCCCCTCACCTGCCCCCTCTTCCCTTTCTATAGAACTGCTTTTTCTTGCCACTTTTATGTGAGATAATTTATCCCATTCTATCTCTCCCTTTCTCCCTCTCTCAATATATTCCTCCCTCATCCCTTAATTTGATTTGATTTTTTTTAGATGTCATCCCTTAATATTCAACTCACCCTGTGCCCTCTGTCCACATATATATATATATATATATATATATATATATATATGTATATGTATATATACACACACACATATATATACATATACACATATGTATATTCCCTTCAGCTACCCTAATACTGATGTTTCATGAATTATACACATCATCTTTCCATCCAGAAATGTAAACAAAACAGTTCAACTTTAGTAAGTTCTTTATGATTTCTCTTTCTTGTTTACCTTTTCATGCTTCTCTTGGTTCTTGTGTTTGAAAGTCAGATTTTCTATTCAGCTCTGGTCTTTTCACTGAGAAAGCTTGAAAGTCCTCCATTTTCTTGGAAATCCATATTTTGCCTTGGAGCATGACGCTGAGTTTTGCTGGGTAGGTGATTCTTGGTTTTAATCCTACCTCCACTGACCTCCGGAATATCATATTCCAAGCCCTTTGATCCCTTAATGTAAAAGCTGCTAGATCTTGTATTATCCTGATTGTGTTTCCACAGTACTCAAATTGTTTCTTTCTGGCTGCTTGCAGTATTTTCTCCTTGATCTGGGAGCTCTGGAATTTGGCAACAATATTCCTAGGAATTTTCTTTTTGGGATCTTTATCAGGAGGCAATCTGTGGATTCTTTCAATTTCTGTTTTACCCTCTGGCTCTAGAATATCAGGGCAGTTCTCCTTGATAATTTCTTGAAAGCTGATATCTAGGCTCTTTCTGTGATCATGGCTTTCAAGTAGTGCAATAATTTTTAAATTATCTCTCCTGGATCTATTTTCCAGGTCAGTGTTTTTTCCAATGAGATAGTTCACACTGTCTTCCATTTTTTCATTCCTTTGGTTCTGTTTGATAATATCTTGATTTCTCGCAAAGTCACTAGCTTCCACTTGCTCCAATCTAATTTTTAAGGTAGTATTTTCTTCAGTTGTCTTTTGGACCTCCTTTTTCATTTGGCTAATTCTGCCTTTCAAGGCATTCTTCTCCTCATTGGGTTTTTGGAAGTCTTTTGCCATTTGAGTTAGTCTATTTTTTAAGGTGTTATTTTCATCAGTATTTTTTTTTGGTTCTCCTTTAGCAAGTCATTGACTTGTTTTCCATGGTTTTCCAGTGTCACAGGATTGAAGAGTACGTGGCAGAAAGTAAGGTGTAAGAAGACTGGAAAGGTAGGAGCAGGGTATATTAAGAAGGGCTTTGAATGGCAAATAGCATTGTCTTTCACCTGTGGTCATCAGGTAGTAACTACAGTTTATTGAGAAGAAGTGGGAGTGGGAGTAGGGGGTTGGACATAATCAGACCTGAGCTTTAGGAAGACTTTTTTTGATAGCTTAATGGTAGATGGGTGTATCAGTAAGGCAATAAACACAACAGCTAAGTATGAGACATTCTCCATATAGAAGGTAGAAGAAGTATAACATTTATTCAGACACCAGGGAACCATATTCCATAACCAATCCCATAGCCCACTTTATCATAACAGCAAGGAACTTAAAACACAATATCACAACATGAAGCCTTGCCATTCCAAAACCTCTCTGACCCCCTTCTGGGGGTCTTCCCCCAAACAAACTCGCAGTACAGCTAAGTCAGCCTGTTCAGTTCTAACCATCATGAGGGCAGCCATTAGCAGCCATTAGCAGCCATAACTGCTCTCTGCCTCTGTCTCTGTCTCTCTCTCTCTCTGTGTCTCCATTTCTGTCTCTCTCTCCCTCCCCCCTCAGCATTTTCTGTGACATGACTTCCTTTTCCTATCAGGAAGCTCCTCCTACCACATGTGACTTAGGCTTCCTGTGACGTAAGCAGGTCATATGGCCTATTAATGGGTGGGAAAGATCTTCAAATCTAAATTGCTACTACAATGGGCTGGAGTGGGGAGAGTCCTGAGGCAGGCAGACCTCTCATCAGGCTACTGCAATAATTCAAGTGTGAGGTGATGAGGTGGCAGTGCTAGAGAAGGGGACATATTCAAGAGATTTTGCAAAGGTGAAATCAACAGGCCTTGGCAACAAATTGGATATGGGGGGTGAGAGATAATGAGGGGTTTGGGAGGACTCCGAGGTTATGAGCCTGTGGAACTGGGAGGATAGTGTTGCATTCTGCAGTATTGGGGAAGGTAATGGCAAAATGTTGGATTTAGGGGGTAACATAATGAGTTTCATTTTAGACATGTGGGTTGAAGTCATTTACTGAACATTAACCAAAAAAAAAACTAGAAAAGTTAACTAGAAAATCTCATTACCCAGAAAAATCTCATTTCCCCCAAAAGAAAGTCTTATGTAATTCCTATAATGTGAGTTCTAGTTCAGAGATAGGCAATAGAATGTGGAACTATGATGTATGATACATCAAGCAATTGTTTCCCGAGCATTTATTATGCACTCAGAAGTCATCTAAATGCTACAATGGATACAGGAGCATAAGTATGTGGCAAAAATATTGGAAGTTATTCACTGATTTATATCTTCTTAGAAGTAGGAGGAACTTCAGAAGGTACCTAGTTCAACTCATATGTGAACAGAAATGTCTTCTTACCACCTCTCAGAAAAGTGGTGATCCAGCCTTGACTAGATGTCCAGTGAAGAGGGGTCCATCAGATCCTGATTTAGCCTATTCTAATTACTAGGAGATTTTTTCTCTATCCAGCTGAATTCTGTCTCTTTGCAATCCCCCCTCATTGCTGCTAGTTGTGCCCTCTGGGACTAAGTAGAACAAATCTAATCCCTCTTTCATATGACAGCTCTGTAAAAATAACTCATTTATATAGCACTCTACAGTTTATATTGGTTTCTTTAGACATTTTCTTTTCTTCTTCAAGAGAATATCACTGAATTTTTTTTTGTCAAAACTATTCAGAGAGAAGGAAAAAACAATGTTCCACATTTTATAATTATGCCTTCCCTGAATATAAATTAACCAATAAAGAAAAAAAAATTAAGACAAGTTCATCTTAATTTTTAAAAATTCTGGTAACTATATTTCATTATAATTAATTTCCTTTGGTTTTTTGTTTGTTTTGTATTTTCTTTTAGCCATTTAAAAACATTCTTTTGAGAAGGGATCCATAAACTTCATCAGATTGCCAAAAGGGTCCACGGCACAAATAAGATTAAGAAACCCTGATAGAAGATCAAAACTGTGTAGGTTGTGGACAAAATAAATTCTCTAACTTGATGTCTGACTCTGAGAAAGAACTTGTTTATCACTGTCTATCCTTATTTGGCAAGCAGGGGATAGGAGGCTGTGTAGAGTGGTAGAAAGAGCACTAGTTTAAGACCCAATTCTACTGCTTACTAGCAGTGGTACCTTGTCAATATCTCTCAATTCTAGCTTCTATAATGTGATGATAATAATACATTACCTGCCTCACAGAGTAGTGGTGAGGACCAAAGGAAATAGTGTGTATGAAGTACTTTGCAAAGCTTAAACTGCTATATAAATGCAAGGGATTATTGCTTACCCCACGTGGATGTTGTGAGGAAAGTGCTTTGTAAACTATAAAGGGTTATATAAATGAGTTATTTTTTCAGAGCATGATGTAACTCAAGCTGGGCTCACACAGTCTTGAGGAAGAAGGAAAGATAAGAGAAGGCATAGTACTGGAAATAGGTCAAGCATTCTCTTACTGACTAAGAAGATTTAATATATTACCTCTCCCAGAAACATTTATATTTTGATAGGTTCTGTTCAGGTGAAGCCAAAGGAATGACGCTCTGTCAAATTTTAGGAGTATATGTGCTAGGAGGGGATATACTTTTTGCACGTTAAAGAACATGTTTTACACCCCCTAATATCACACCATCAAGGCATCTACTTATTTATCAGTTCAGTCCCACATTAGAGTCAAATTCAGAAGTGGTAGCAGGTAACTCTTATATACCATTTCTTATATCCTTGCTTAGAGATCCTCCCATCTTTTCTTCCTTTTTCCAGCTCTTCTCTCTGCTTTTCAACCTCAATTAAACTGAAAAATACCAGGGGCTTTTAGAGATGAGAGCCTGCTGAAATTATATTCTCTTACTTGGCCTTACTCTCATTGCACCTCATATCTTAGTATTACTTGGGTTTGCCCTGGTGAAGAAAGGGACTTAAAGTGGTGAACTCCTGAAGATCTATGTTAAAAGTCCAAATATTGAACCAGAACTTACTCTAAACGCATCAAACATTTGTTCACAGAGAAAGTTAGTGACCCAGGACCTTGTACTCCATGGGCTAGAGAAGATCCAGTAGCAAAGTTGCCTGAACTAACATGTGTAAAACCCATAGCCAGCAAACAGAGGATGTAAGGAAAGTTGAGAGGTGGGTACATTTTATAGGGAATTTGTTTAAATCACAAAGTCAACCTGATTGATTGTCTATGGAGTTGGTAGTACAGACTCATTGTCAGTAAATATGTTGAATCACCCCATCCTCCTTAGCACCACCATTTCCTCTGAATAAATTGGCATGGTGTTTCTTATTAAACATATGAGACTTTTCCGAGGTCTATATAAATGACTTTCTTCGAATATTTTTGCTCTGAACTTAACAGACAAGTACAGTGAGTACGTCCATATAAATAATAGAATGGAAAAAAGAGTATTGTATGTGAAGGGGCGGCTAGGTGGAACAGTGGATAGAGTCTTGGGCCTTGAGTCAGGAAGGACAGAGATCAAAGCTGGGCTCAGAGACTCACTAGCTGTGTGACCTTGGGCAAGTCAATTAACTATCTCTATTAGCCTCAGTTTCCTCATTTGTAAAATGGGGATAATAATAACACCTACCTCCCAGAGTTGTGGTAAGGATCAAATGAAATAGCATCTGTAAAGCACTTAGCACTGAGCCTGGCACATAGTAAGCACTTTATAAATTATTAATTATTATTACTACATAAAGCTGTAATATTTATTATATAGTTTCCTTCATGTGTATATTTACATATACAAGGTTATAGTTGAATAAATATTCAACATTTAGTTTTCACAGCTTCCCTGTCAAGAAGTGATAAGTAGCATGCTTCCTCATTAATTCTCTGGAGTTCTGATTGGTCATTTCATTGAGCAGAGCTTTTTTAAGTCTCCAATTTTATTTTTTTTGCAATGTTGTTATCGTATTCGTTGTTCTCTTGGTTCTTCTCACTTTGTTTTGTATCAGCTCATATAAGTCTTCCCAGATTTCTCTAAAATTATAGCTTTTATGGTTCAATAATATTCCATTACATTTATATAACATAATTGAATCAGCCATTATCCAAGTGAAGGACATTCCTTTGGTTTCCAATTTTTTTGCTGTAACAGAAAAAACAGTGTTTTTGTTGTACATACGGACTCTTTTCCTCCCTTTGATCTCAGTATTGGTATAGCTGGGTCAACAGGTAACTTTGGGAGTACATTTAAAACTGCTTTTCCTGAATAGCTGGAGAAATTCACATCTCCACCAAGAGTGAATTAATGTGTCTGTTTTCTTCTAGCCCCCTCCATCAACCATCATTGTCCATTTTTGTCATTGGTGACAATTTGGTGGGTGTGAAGTGGAACCTCAAATTTGCTTTCATTTACATTCCTCAATTTCTAGCGATTAATAGCATTTTTACATATGGTTGTTGATAGCCTGACTTTTTTCTGCTCTAGTAGTGTCTTGGGCTGTGCCTCCTCCAGATATCTCATCCCTGAAATAGTCACTGATTTGACTTTATCAGCTGTTCTTCCTCATTGGTACTGCCTTCTACCTACCCTGGCTAGTCTTTGCTCAAGGTATTCAGAGGATTCTGTCAGTCTTTGTTGTACAATCCCAAACTGGACTGAGTAAATTAAAGATGTTTCTCTTTGTGTTTCTTTATAATTTTCCCCTTCGGTGCATTTTTTGAGCCTTACTGGAGAGTTTGTGGAAAATTTGGGCTCTGCTAGGTCCTAACATGCCTCCTTTAAACATTATTTTAATTGGGCAAACAAGAAATGATTCTCTAGCTTCCTCCAGAGGAAAAAAAAATGGCTGTGAGTTGAAAGGCACTGTGATACAGTATCAAAAATGTTGAATTTGGAGTCTATGGACCTCTGTTTGATTTCTGACTCTGACATTCATTCATCACCTGTGTGACCATGGGCAAATCATTTAACCTCTGTGGATCACAGCTCCCCATCTATAAAATTAGGGTTGTTAGACTAAATAACTTCCCAGGACCCTTCCTGCTCTAAATCTATGACCTATGACCCTAAAAGTATTAGAGAATAACAAATCGAAGTAGAACCAAAGAATTTTAGCCAGGACATGGTGGACAGTCAAGGAGAAACAAAGGTTTATTTTGTTAGGTAGAACCCAAGGACCAGAAAAGATATGCTTCTTATTTAACCAAAGTAGCACAATCAGCATGTTAGTAGAGGCATCTTGGTGAAATAAACAAAGTTTTGGATTTGGAATCAAGAAAACTGGGGTTCAAATCCAGCATCAGACACCGACTAGGTGTGTGACTTGGGCGGGTCACTTAACCTCTCTCAGCCTCAATTTTCTCATCTGTAAAATGAGGGATAATGATAGCACCTGTGTCATATGGTTTTTGTGAGGATCAGATGACATATGTAAACTGCTTTCTAAACCTTTAGGTGAAGTGATACATAAATTCTAGTTCCTAAGAAGTTAATTTTTTAGTAACTGTCTTCTTGGCTACTAATAAACTTTTTAAGTAACTAAATTCTTATTTTAGATTAGTTAGTTAGATTCAGGGACCAGAAGGGCTATATTTTGTGGGTGGCAAGACTTCTCTCCTTGGGGGAGAAAGGAATCATGATGTAGTGAAAGGAGCTCTAGATTTAGTCAAAGGATTTGGGTTTGCAACCTGTCTCTACTACTTCTTAGCTGTGTGACTTTAGGTAAGTCACAACATCAATTAACCTATTTCTTCATTTGTAAAATGTTAGATTTATATTAGACAGGTTCTTAGACCACCAACTTTGAATTTTAATATCTATGACCAAAACTGGAAGCTAGTGGGAAATAAAATGGAAATCTAACGAGTATTCAATGAGTAATGTAGTTGTATTCCTGTAGAAGGGGAGAACAGACAGGATACGAAACCTCCCAAACTGTCGCCAGGACCCTGGAGTCATTGGTAGTCTTGGATTGGGGCTCTTTATGGGATCTTCTGGCCCCAGGAATTGATAATGAATTAATAAAATGACAAATAGTACGGCTTTATTTTGTAAATTCCTTGGGGAGCAAATGAGAAAGACCCACGAATAGGATTATGTGGTACTCAGATTCTTAGAATTCTCCATGTAATGGGATCTTTTTAAGACATGTGTATTGAGTTGGATAAAGCTGGATTCTTTGTCTCCATTTTATTTGTGTCATTGAAATATTTATTTAATCACCAACTCATATATACGGTTGAGACAGCTAGATGGCTCAGCGGATAGAGCGCAGGGCCTGGAGGAAGGAAGACATGAGTTCAAATGTGGCCCCAAACACTTGCTAGCTATGTGACACTGGGCAAGTCATTTAACCTCTGTTTGCCTTAGTCCACGGGAGAAGAAAATGGCAAACCACTCCAGTATCTTTGCCAAGAAAACCCCATGGACAGAATGGTCCACAGGATCACAAAGAGTTGGACATGACTGAACAATAACAGTAATAAGGTTGGGCCATCAACAGTGGTCACTACTTTTAGTGACCACTGGACTGTTACAGTCAAGAAGACTGCCTTGAAAATGTGTTATTGTTGTTGTGATTACTTAGTACAGGGGGAAGGGCCATGTCTCTCAGGACTGAGGCTTCCGGCAAAGGCGGTGAGTAAGTCAGGTAATCTCCATGGTATCACAGGAAGATATAGGTCTGGTTAATTTTTCCAGCACTGGTGATGATTTTGGATGACTCTATCTGCTGTCTCGCATGAGCTTCAGTGTGATCAAAGGCACACATTTGCAAAATGAAGGCATTAGAGATGCAACCCTCCACCAAAGAATTGTTATTATTATGATTATTATGATTATTATTATTATTAACATGAGATGATAGGGCAGGGTAGATGGCTTTTTATTCAGGAACACTTAGGTTGCAGATGGAGTCTTGCCTCTGACACATACTGGCTGTGCGACCTTTAGCATGTTACTGAGCTTTTCAAGGCACCAGGAAGCGTTCTAAAACCTTTTGTTATGGGAAGTTGCCTATTTGTATAGGTAGAGGGACTTTCTTCACCATGAGTTCCCTATACTGATGAAATTAAAGATCTGAGCCACCATTTATTTTCCAAAAAATGTGTACCTAGTAGTACTGAAATAGCAACTATTCCTTTACCCTTAGAACACTTTAACTGAGCTGATAATAGTGCCTAGCAAAGAGTAAGTGCTTAATAAATGTTTTCATCTATCTATCTATCTACCTATCTATCTATTTTTCTTCTTCATCACCATCATCATTATCATCATCATCATCATCATCGTCTACCCAATGATCTCTCTCTGTTTAATAAATCAGATAGAAACAAACAATAAAACCAATTTTTTCCCATTGGTTTTTGCCGGAATTGCCCAGATGCTTGTCTCTGTTTTCCATTTCACGTTGCCCATGTAGATATAATCCAAGATATCCAGACTTCACGTCTAGCCTTTAAATGGGAAATTCAGTTAATTGTGTGAGTCCATGTTAATACCATACCTGGTCGCCAGCTGGCATACACCACAGTTCCTAGCCTCAGGGCTGGTAAGACCAGACTCTAAACGTCTAAATCAAACCTGGGTCTCATATTAGAGTCCCAATTTCAGGTGCCACATGGCTAGTTTACATTTAATTTAGGAAATAAAATTATATAAGCTTTTCTTAATCCATGCCCCAATTTATCTTATATAATATATGAATTCTTTTTTTTCCTAAGAATGGAAACATATGGTTTAAATCATATTTTATAGTTTCATATCTGCCATTTGGAAACATGTGCTGTTTAACTGCTCATTCAGCAGTATCTGTACAATTAAAAAGCACATACAAAAACACAACTCTAAACAAAGCATTTCAATCTGCTCTATTACATGATATTACGTTAAGCTGAAATGAACCATTTTATTTGGGTGCAGGATGAAAGTAGTCCTTTGTCCTGATCCTTTGCTGGGAAACTTCTCTCAACTTTAAATTAGATTTGGGTTGAAGAAGAAAATGGGGTGGAGGGAGAAGAAAAGAAAGGTACATGCTGGGAAAAAATGAATAAAATTTCTTAGCTCCTTGTAGTCATTCAGAGAAGATGCAAGTGATGAATCCCTGTCATATATACAGACATACACTCACAAATGTATGCATATACACATTTATAAATATAAATATACATACACATATATATGTATACATGTAATTTTAGTTTATACAAATATTTCTATGTGTGTGTGTGTATAAGCTTTCTACTTTTCTCCTGAATGACTTCAAAATTTCTCTTTTCCTGAGTCACCACTTTTCCTTGGCATGTGGTGAAACTTATGCATCTATTAATGCATAAAATGCCTTCCCTCCCTTCAAAGTTTAAACAGATAGAAAGCTCTCTCTATATCTCCTATACACTAAAATTTTGAAGATTTTCCTGTCATTTTATGTTAGTCATTCCACCAGTTTATTGTTATACATTGTATGAGGAGATTGGCAAGTAAAACATATCCCACATAGAAATTTTGTAAATATGTGAGTAGCAGGCACAGAGCTCTTACAAAAGAGGCCACAGGGAGGCCACAACACTTCCTAGTTCACACAGAATTAAATTAAAATGCAATTGGAAACTTTTTTCTTTAACAAAACAAGTGAAAACACAGTACATAATAGATGACGTTAATTTGTGGTTTTCTAAGTCAACATGCAGCCTCTGGGCATCCATTTCTAGTTGAGTTTAACACCACTTTCTTATAGGACCTTGTAGCTGAATCACTTCATTACTTTTTAATAAGAGTTGCAATCTGTAATAGTGGCTAGATTTCTCATTCGTGGAGAAATCTCTACTGATTAAATCACCAATCCTTCCTATAGTTCCATACTTAAACCTAACACATGTCATCTCACTGATACCTCTCTAACAGGAACAGCAAACCATAGATTTAGGGGTGAAAGAGACCTTAGAAATCATATAGTCTAATTCTCACTTCATATTATGGAGAGAGAAACTGTGGGAAAGGGGTTAAATTACTTTTCAAAAGGTCATAATAACAAGCAAAACTGGAATTCAGTTCATCTGACACCAAATTCAGCATTCTTTTAATTGTACTCTATTTTCTCCCTTTACTTGCCAGCTAGTTTAAGAAACAGAAAAACAAAGATGAAGACAAACTCTGATTATATCCAAATCCTGCCATAGCATGGTGGAACCTCGGAGTAATGTTCAGTATATGACCCCAGACTCAAATCATAGTACTATTTCTGTGGAACTAACTGTTCCCTACGCCATCTAGCAGTCTCCTGACTCTGATAGATTTACCAAGAAATAAGTTGTATAGAGCCATAATTAGTGATCACTACACCTAGAGGAAAGGGTGGGGAGCGTGACAGGTTACGCATATCAGAATTATGATCTAGGTTGCCACAAAGTTTCTAAGGAACTTAAAAGGAAATTAAGCTGCCAATGCTAGAGGTGCTGGTGGTGCTACTCGTGGTAGTCAGAGGAAGTACTTGCAAGGTGATGTTGGTTTCCTCTAGATTTTCCACCCCTGGGTGAATCATCAGTCACCTCACCTTAGTTGTATAGTAATATTTATTGGAATCAGTCCACAAAAGGGTACGGTAAAACATTCTAATTCCCTTTCCTCATTCTTGAAAGATGCACACCAAAACATTCTAATTTCCCTTCCTAACCATAGAATAAATTATTGATTTAGAGTGACAAGGGATTTTAGAAATTTTTTAGTACAGCCCCTTCCTTTTCATTTCATAAATGAAAGAAACTGGGAAAAAGGTTAAATAACTTGTCTAAGGTTACAAAATAAGTAGAAGAGCTAGAATTAAATTCCTCTGCCATATTCTTGTCACTAGGTCCCACTGTATGTGAAGACTTATCTCATCTGTTCATTTGTCTAATGTTGTTTTTTTTAATCAAACTAACCATTTTACAGACTTTAAACACATTTCCAATTTAATCATTTTTCAGACTGAAGATACCTAATTTTTTCAGTCTGATGTCCTGTGGTTCTTTCCCTATCTCCTTTACCACTCCTTGGGAAAATTTGAGTTTAAACCACTATTAAGGACACAGTAGTTGAGGTATGAGCACACCATGGCTTTGTACCAGGTTGGGGAAATATATCCAATTTTATTTGCAATGCTAACTTTCTGATGACAAAGTGAATTGCCCCTCCCTTCTTTAAAAATGGAGAGATTTTATGACTTGCCTAAGATAACATAGAATATGTCTATAAGTATGTGCATATATATACATATGTATATGTGTGTGTGTGTGTGTGTGTGTGTGTGTGTGTGTGTGTGTGTGTTAGCTAGGTGTTAACAGTGGATAGAGTGCTGGACCTGAAATGAGGAGGACTCATCTTTTTAAGTTCAAATCTGGCTTCAGACATTAACGAGCTGTATGACCCTGGACAAGTTGCTTAACCCTGTTTGCCTGTTTTCTCATCTGTAAAATGAGCTGGAGAAGGAAATGGCAAACCACTCCAATATCTTTGCCAAGAAAAGCATATATGCACATACATATATGTATGTATCACATATTACATTTATACATACATATATATATATACACACACACACAGGTGTACACATGCACACATGTGTATAAGAGTAAGAACTAGACCTGTGATTTCATCGATATAAGGAACTTCACGATCAGGAAGCACCCTCTACCAAAGCAGCTCAACACCACCTCTAGAATTTAATTGTCTCAAAAGAGTTGCCTAGAGCAGAGATGTTGAACATTAGCCTGTGTGCCACATAGGGTCTGCAACACTTTTACATTGTCCCAAATCAGATTAAAATGCAATTGGGAAATATTCAACAAAAGAAATGAACAGAACATAGATAATGTTAATACGTGGTTTTCTAAATCAATGTGTGACATATAGTTTAGTGGCTTGCTCTCTATTTGAGGTTGACACAACTGGTTTAGGATACTGAGAGAAGGTGCCTGCCCCCACTCCCGCCCCTTCCTGTATCGCCAGGTCACATACATAATATGTGTCAAAAGTGGAGTTTGGACCTCAGTCTTCCTGACTCAGAGGCAGAACTCTATCTGTTACTATATACTGCCTCTTGGCCTATCTCTAGGTCTACGTCTATGATCTATATCTATGATATCATCTGTACCATCAGTATCTATACCTGTACCATAGCTATATCTCTACCATATCATTTTATGCACTTACTGTATTGGCTATACTGTAAGCTAGCTAAGCATAACAACTTATATTTTACAGTTGAGGTAGTCAAGATCTAAAAGTTAAGTGACTGGCCCTCAGTGGACAAAACTGAGACCTTAATCAAATATTTTCACTCCCTGGTCAGTGTTCTATCTACTATGCCTTTCTGACATTTTGTTGTCTTTTTAAGTCATTGTAGATATTAGACTGCTGTCTTCAGAGGAACTGTATATAATTACTATCATTCCATTTTCCTGGGCCATAGCTAATTGATAGCTTGAAACCCATCATCCTATCAGTAGAGTTTAGATTATATTTCTCTAATTGCTTACATATGAAGACAAGTTTTGGCCCAGGTACAGAACTCATTATAGTGTTCATTTGCTTAAAGGGAGAAAAACATTATAGTATGGTTTGATATAAAATAAAATGTTAGTCATGGTAATCTCACGCTTACCATTGAATAAGGAAAGCTGTCATTCTAGAAAAATGTATGGGCCGTGGATTTCATAATAAAGTGATGCTTGAAAATGTAGTAACTTAAAATTCCATGTCAAAGGAAAATACTTTTCTTGTAAAACAATACTAGTCCAAACATTGATGCTACTTAAGAAGTAAACACTAAGACTATCTTCAGAATAAAATTCCAGAACAATTGTCAATGTCAGAACAGCCATAGGGGCAGAGATACTAAAGCTTTAGGAGTTGAACAATCACTTTCATCAACCTCAAACTACTTCTCTCTACTAACTATATTTTACCTCATTTGTAGTCTTCTTATTACTGGAAAATGCTGGCTTTACCCCCAGATGCTTCTGTCTAGAGCAAGAGTTTGTTTTTTACTCTTTAAACATTTTTTTCAATATTAACTTTCATAAGATTTTACATTCCAGAATTTTTTCTCCCTCCTTTCCCTCTCTTCTCCCCAAGACAGCATACAATCTGACATAGGCTGTACATGTGCAATCACAGTAAACATATTTCCATATTAGTCATGTTGTGAAAGAGGAATCAAAACAAAAGGGAAAAAGCACGAGAAAGGAAAAAAAAGAAAATAATATGCTTCAATGTGCATTTAGACTCCATAGTTCTTTCTCTGGACATGGATAGCATTTTCCATCATGAGTCTTTTGGAATTGTCTTGGATCATTGTGTTACGGAGAAGAGATAAGTCTATCAAAGTTAGTCATCACACAATGTTGCTGTTACTGCATACTGTGTTCTCCTGGTTCTGCTTCCAGGTTTTTCTGAAAACCACCTGCTCATCATTTTCTTATAGAAGACTAGCATTCTATTACATTTATATACCACAACTTGTTCAGCCATTCCCCAAATGATGGGCATCCCCTCAATTTCCAATTCTCTGCCATCACAAAAAGAGCTGCTATAAATATTTTTGTACATATGGGTCCTTTACCCTTTTTATTATCTCTTTGGAATAGAGACCTACTAGTAATGTTGCTGGATCAAAGGGCATGCAGTTTTATAGCCCTTTAGGCATAGTTCCAAATTGTTCTCCAGAATGGTTGGATCAGTTCACAACTCCACCAGCAATGCATTAGTGTTCCCATTTTCCTACATCTTCTCCAACATTTATCATTTTAATTTTTTTTCACATTAACCAATCTGATAGGTGTGATGTAGTACCTTAGAGTTGTTTTGATTTTCATTTCTCTAATCAGTAGTGATTTGGAGCATTTTTTCAAAGGACTATCAATAACTTTAATTTCTTCAGCTGAAAACTACCTGTTAGTGTCCTTTGATCATTTATCAATTGGAGAATGACTTGTATGCTTATAAATCTGGCTCAGTTCTCTATACATTTTTGAAATGAGATAGAGCAAGAGTTTATGAAAAGATGTTTGAATAGAGGATGAAAGTGGTGCATAAAGCTAAGAACTTCACTAATGATCAACTATAATCTGATACCTGCTGGAACATGCAGTTGTACAATAACCAACAATGGCAAGGAAATTAATATATTTAATGGAAAATAGAAAGTCAGCTTGGTAATATAGAGAACACCAGCCTTGAAGACAGGAAAATCTGTGTTTAAGTTCATTCCCAGATATATGTGACTTTTTCGGTACTTTAGGAAACTCTGATTGGTCTTAGAAGGGGTTTCCTTACCAGAATCAAAGATATCACAGGTGTCAAACTCTCTGTCCCTACCCCACGCTGGTTAATATTTTATTATTAATCTAAAGGCTTGTGTATTTAATCAATGACAGTAGTCCTAATAAATGACTATTACTGTACCAAAGTTGTATACATTGAGGCGGCTAAAGACTGGCTCTTCACTTGGTGGTAGTAGTAGTAATAGTAGTGGTAGGAGCAGCAGCAGTAGTAATATTAATAACTAGCATTAATATAGTGCTTTATAGTTTATAAAGTGCTTTATAAATATTAACTCATTTTATCTTCACAACAGTCCTGGGAGTTGGGTACTATATTATCATCATTTTACAGATGAAGAAACTGAGGCAAACCTATTTAAAAAGACTTGCCCAGAGTCATACAGTTGGTAAATGTATACGGTGGGATTTCAACTCAGGCCTTCTTGACTCCAGTTCCAATATTCTATCCACCATGCCATCTAGCTACTAATCACTGCTTGGTGGTAATAAAAAAAAAGATAAGAGGAATGAATGTTCCCACTCCCATTCCCTAACTATGACCAAGAAAGGCCCTATCTACCATATTAAACTCTGGGAAGAAAGGAGAAAAATAAAATAAGGGAGAATGTCAGAAAAACAAGAACTCATATTTCTGTAAGATGGATATAACCTTTTTAAAGCTGTTCTCCAAAGGAAGAGGTTAACTTATCAACCTGGACACTGAAAATGCTGAAAGGAAGCCATGGATGGGAGAGGGAGTAATGGACTGGATGATTTTTAAGATTCTTTCCTAAGATTTAAGGCTTCTTTGAAAAATTAAATGAAAGCTCAAAAATTAACTTTATTATCTTGATAATCTCAAGAGATACCACTTGCATGATCTTACATAAGTCTCATGTAAACAAACCCTCGAACCTCATTCCCCTCAGCTGTAAAATGATGGAGTCAGACTAAATAGTCAATGCTCTAGATATAAGACTCTTATGACTCTATGATCTCAAGTTCTTAAATTTTTCCATATCATAGACCCCTTGGGCAGTTTGGTGAAGCCTATGGATACTTTCTCAGAATGAGTTTTACACAATTACAAAGAAAACCAAGTATAGTAAATTAGTCATCATTTTTTTTTCAAAAATAAAGCAAGTTCAAAGACCTCAGTTTAAGAAACTTAGATTTAAAGGTTTGCCTTTTATAGACCCCACGTCAGGATAAGGGATCCAATCTCCATCTTTTGTACCCATCCTTTCTTTAAAAATGGAGAGATTCAATGACATATCTAAGATCACAAAGTCAGTGGCAAATCAGAGACTGGAATCCAAATTATTTCATGGCCAATGTAAAATTCTACCCACCTATTAGAAAAGGGTTTATTTATGGTAGCACTGAATGTTCTGTGACAGTGCCATCTGTGAGAGAGGACCACCTATCCAAAAGGACCCATAGCCAATTGCAACTTAATTATCTCAGAGCAAGATATCCTTGAATCAACTTTGATCTGGAAACAAAGCTATGGAAAGCTGTACCCATCAATACTGCTCCCTTCTTCCACCACAAGCAGTCTGATAATGTATCTGACTCCAAATTTGATTCCATCCCATTTGATGGACATTCATACTTCTTCATCCATTGGTCTTTCTTAAAGTGGAAAGCATACCCAGCTTAGGAAAAGTACACATAGTTTTTCAGCTGTTTGCAGCTGACATATTTCAAGTTGGAGTAGCATCCCTCTGTTTACTGACTAAACTAGACTGAAATTCACCCTTCTCTCTGAAGACAAAACAAGGGATTATAAACAAGAAATTAGCAAAGCAATCAACATGCAAGAGAATACTCATTTAATAAGTGCCAACTTTTATTTTTCTAATAGGCTTGGAAAACAATAACACCGTGGCTATGATACAATTTGATTAAATTGGCTCTGATGGCTTTGGGAGCAGTAATATGATTAAATGTCTAACAGAGTTGGAAAGCTTTTTTTTTTGAATGGGTGATGGGCAGCTTGGTTTTATCTATCTATCTATCTATCTATCTATCTATCTATCTATCTATCTATCTATTTATCCATCCATTTGTCTATCTATATGTTTTTTGAGGTTAAAAGTCTTGGCAGCAGCATTATTAACCATTTCACAATAAGAAAACTCTCGAACTGTGTAAAGATTGTACTAGATATGGCCATTGTCATATTTTCTTTCACTTTGGAATTTGAAAGCCTTAGGGTATTGCAAGATTTATTCAGTTTACATAAAGAATCTTCCTAACTGTAGAAACTTCCCATTCAGCAATTAGATCAGAGGATTAGGTTCCATTTCAGAAGTGGTAGGGTCAGAAACCAAAACAGAGATGGAAAAATTACTGTAATCAAAAACCTATGCAAATTGATAAATCATACTCCTGAAGCACTATTTTCATTGTGGCTTGACCATATATGGAATACGCCTTCTTGGTTAAGTGTAGTTCTATTAGGAAAATACAAGTGTTTGTATTTCTTTGCTTTATGTAACTGACTAGCAAACTTAGTCTCGATGCATGTAAAAGAACTCTATATCTTTAGGCAAAAAAAAAATCACATAAATGCACTTGGACACCAGCAATTTTAGATTCTTTTCTTTGTCCAGTCTTTTCATTACACAGTCTTGGGTAATTTATATGTGCCCTCTCTCTACTTCCTTCTTCCTATCAGTAAAATAGGTCTAAGATGATTTGACTATGTTAATAATCTAATAGGACAAGCAATGAGAATGTCAGAGTTTGAATTCAAAGACAATGCTGAAGCATTTTAAAAGGAGGATGGAGGAGGATGTGAATAGTGGTTAGTGATTTGGTGATAGCATTTTGTTTTGGGTTTTTTTTTGCTAATAATGGAGTAGTTATATTAATAGATCACATCAGTTTGGCTATTTTGTTTATTTTCCTTGGCTTGGCATCTATGCCTGTTTTGTGATTGGTTACTGAAACTGACAAACATTTAAAAAAACCTCACTGCAATAAAGATTTGTAAGGAAAATAGATAACCATTTAAAAGGTTAAATGCTTAAGAACTTAAGATACTCAGGGTTCTAGATGATATCTTCCAGTGAGACACTATTCATTGCCAAAAGTCTTAGATGAGATATGAAAAAACAATATATTTGTACTACATTTTTGACAATAATAAAAATACATTGCCTTAATTGTGGTCATCTCTTCATATATCTAATTCTTAATAGATTTTAAGTTACTTGTATGCAAGGACCATGTCATACTTATCTTTGTATCACATATACATGTGCACACCCATACCTCCACCCCTTATACCAAGCATAATCTTGCATTCACTATTTGTTGAATTAATAGAATAGTATCTAGTGAATGATTCACTGAATATTAATAACTATATTATTATTACTGTAGTTGGTATTTATGTGGCATATTAAAGTTTGCAAAATACTTTAAATATATAATTTCATTCAAATCTTGTAACAATCATGGGGAAAAAAGTACTAGTCAGTCAATTAACAAGCATTTATTTAACGCCTGCTATGTGTCAGTCACTGTGCCAAGCTTAAAGGATATAGAGATAGTCCCTGCTCTCAAGGACTTTACTGCAGAGTTATTATACCAACATCTCTTAATAACTTGGTCAAAATGGAGTTATGCTTGTATTTCCAGTGCCTGGCGTATAGAAAATTCTTAATAAATGCTCTACCTAATCTATCCATCTCTAGTCATGTGTATATATGAATAGAATGAATGAATCAAATAATTTTAAATATATAACTTGTTTTACTTCCAAAACTTTATGCTCTTGAATTTTTATTTTTGGGATTTGTGTGTAGGTGGCTAGCATCTTTTAGCTTTTGACCAAGGTGTTTGTCACTTTGTTGACACAACCTGTATCTTCAAAGCTTTGAAGTTCTTAGAGAATGTGAGGCTAAACAAATGTTTACAAGTGAGTTTAGGTTTTGCACACCTGGCTAGAGTCTAAGATCCTTAATAGTAGTATATTTTCCATATGAAAATGTAACTCTGGTCCTCCTTGTTTCACAAGTAGATCATGCATATTCCATATGATTTTAAATGAACATCTTCAGGAGGGAAAAGCAAACATGTTTATTTAACCCTGCTCCAAGCTGGTTAGAAGGGCATAAATGTTTTGTCTACCAATTTCCACAAATATATTATGTTTCTGAACTACCCTGAACTTATTGGCTGATCAAAACCAGAAAATCTTACTACAAGGCCAATGCTTCCAAGATATCCAGCTCAATTTTGCAGTTTTTTGAGACCACAATGGATTGGCTAATACCAGAGAGGGAGAACCCAAATTTGATTGCTAATCGGAACCAGGCTTTGATTTTGTATCTTTTCAAGTTTGCTCCCACCAAACTTTAGCTCACGCATAATCTCAACAGCAACTTAGAATTCTTTGAACATAATATGCTCCTAGTTGTAAAAATGTGAAAGCCATTATTATATATCCAGGCTTTAAAAAAATAAATAATGAATCCCTGCCTTCCTAATGGTTACAGGAAGGGCAATTTGCAAAGACATGCAGTCTAGAGAAGCCCAGATTCTGTGGACCCAGTACTTTATTCTTTTGCTTTTAGTTACTCAGAGAAATACGATTTTCTCTTGTGTTGGCATCAGTTCCTTTTCATTTCTCCTTGGCTATTTTATGAACATTTAGCTTAATACCAGAATATAAGAGTAGAAATGTCTTTATATCACTGCATATTAGTATTGGAGTTTTTTGAGGAGTGGAGAAAGGAAAAGATGGTTTGAGGTTTCTCAGAAATGAGAGAAGAAGCACACTTCTGAAGTGGAATAATGGATTGAAAAGCCTGATGGTCCATGTTCATGGTCCTTCCTGGGGGAAGGGAGTTAAAAAAAAAAAACAACTAATTGCCACAACTAATTAAAACTGAAGCTGATGGGCTCCTCTCCCACCTAGAATTTACAGGGTTAGAAACAATCCTGATTAGCTGTAAACACGCTTTTAAAAATCCTGTTTCCTTTCTCAGAGGACTTGTAGGGGGTAAGTATCAAAAACTTTCTGATATGTAAGCACTGTGTATACAGAGGCAATAAAAATCTTACATTATGTTAACTACACAATTTGCTAATAACATTTGCTGACACAATCCATGGAAATCACTCTGGCAGGCCAATTTTTGGCAAGGGTACAAAGGTTTTATTGAACACATGCTGCCTATGAAACATAGCTTGCTTACCCATGAATGGGCAGTTGAGTCACATAAATACCTGCTCTTGATCCCTTTCTGCATATAAGGAATCTGACTTCCCTGCTCCTCTCCAATAGATTTCTGGCAATTGGCTAAGTTTTTTTTCAAGTTTAACTGTCTTCTCTCTTGGATCTTCTAAGAGTGTGTGTGTGTGTGTGTGTGTGTGTGTGTGTGTGTGTGTGTGAGAGAGAGAGAGAGAGACAGAAAGAGAGAGAGAGAAACAGAGAGAGAGACAGAGACAGAGACAGAGACAGAGACAGAGAGAGACAGAGAGAAGGAAGTTTACTATGCAAATGTATGTATTATCTACTGCCATCAGCATTACCATGATCCCTCCACAAAAATAGAGTTAACAACACAAATGGTATGGCATACTGCAGTGGGAATAAGGACTAGATTGGAAATTAGAGAAACTATACCCAGTTTTTAATTTTTTTTATAAACTTGAAAAACACTAAGAAACATAACCATTTCCATACATGAAGGAATAAGATCTACACCTGAGATTTCATTGGTATGGAAACTTCCAAGTTAGGAAATTCCATCTACCAATTCTTATCTGCAAATTATATTATTAGAGAGTTGCCTAGTTATTTAAAGTTTAAGTGGTTTGCTCAAACATGTCTACAGTCATCCTGTTTTAGAGAAAGGACTTGAACTCAGAATTTGCTGGCTTCAAGGCTGGCTTCTATCCACTATGCCACATTGCCTCTCCATACAAAGAACAGAAAACAATGAATGTCTACAAAATACAAATCTCTATTGTTTCTTCTGCATCTTGATAAAGTACTTCAATCATACTCTTCTTTCTTTTTTGGCTTTCCTACCACTTGCCCACCTTATTCTCCTACAGGCAACAGTCAAAACTTCTTAACACAGAAGTGTAATCAAGCAAAACAAATGCACTCATTGGCCATGACTGAAAATGTACACCTCATGCTATGACATTTGTCCATCACCTCTCTATCAGAAAGTAGGTAGCATGAATTTTCTGGAATTGTCATTTTAATGCATTAGAGTTCTTAGGTCTTTCAAAGTTTTTTTTTTTCTTTAGAGTATGGTAGTTGTTATATAAATAGATCCGTCTAGTTATTCTTACTTCATACATCAGTTCATAAAAGTCTTCCCACATTTCTGTGAATCCGTCCTTTTCACGATTTCATATAATGCTATGTGATAATTACATATATTTATGGCTGTTCTACCTAAGCTAAATTAGTGAGAAGATTAGCAAAAATGTTGATGTGTTAATGGAAAGAAGTGTTTTGAGAACCAGTCCTTTCCAATGGAAAATCTATTCAGGTAAAAAAAAATCTTAGCAATAATACTAAACAAAAATCCTAAGTGAAAGCAATGGTGGGTAGTTAAAAGTAAATTTGTTGATGTGTTTGTCTTTTGTTCTCAAAGAGGACTATGACATCAGGGAAATGATGACATGACTTGCAGTTGACTGATTTGAGTGAAAGAGGGCTGTGCAAGGTCATCAGCCTCACTTTCTCCTCCAGAGCCATCAGGGTCCAGTGGCCTGATATTCACCAGGAAGACTGGAGATGACCCAGGATGCATTGGGAGACCCTGGCCTTTTCAGGTTCTTACTTTGAATGAAGTAATGCCCATTCAGTTAATAGGCCTCTTTAAGAAGTTAAACAAGGGATGGCCCCTTTTATCAAAACTAAAAAAAAAAAAATCAAACTGGGAGAGGAAAACCCTCAGGGTTTCTGGCCAAAAGGGAAACAGTTACTATTTGGTATTTACATTCACTCTGTGCTAGGAGGGCTGGGCCTTACTGTCCAATCTATGAGCTCCAGAGTGAATTGGGTTTAAAGCTTGGTTTTTGAGGAAGAAAAAGGTGCTATGCATGAGAAAGAAGACTTAAGGGAAGAACCATACTGGCAGCTTTTGAAATACTTGATATGTCTTTCCATAAAGAAAAAAAATCCTCCAATTTAAAATGGTTTCAATAAGTAACTTACTCCTGCATTGACTACTTCCACAAGCAGAAGTCCAAGGGATACTGCATCCATCACTATAAGAAATGCTGGGTTTTGATAAGTAGAGTAGGATTGCCGATTTCTTCAAAGTGCAAAGCTGTGAAACCCCAAGGGATATATTTTTCCCTTTCATTTCTCTGCTGACAAGCAGCATGGGGAGTGTAGAGAGAGTTTAAAATTTTCACTTTGAGAAAACATATTCCCTGAATGATATACTTCACACACAGAATTTAATGGAAATATTTTCCAAATCCCTTTCTCCTTCCCTCATCCCCCACCTTCCCACACTTTCCAGTTACCTCTGTAGTCTAAATGGTTTTAGGTAATATTGAAAGAGGCCCTTTGGTCCACTTCTCCCTGAGCGTTCTCTTGCTGATTCTCAGCATGGGAAAGAAATCAATGATTTAAGTTTTGATTTTTTTGTTATATGCAAAATCCTAAATCTTAAAGGTCTCCAGCCCTTTATAAAAAGTAATGTAGACTTTGGATTGGGGTTTTTTTTTTGCACCCATGATGCCTGAGCTTTGCTTTGTTCTCCTCAGTTGCCTATAATCGGCATATATACATCTTTATATGATTTGGGGAGCAGGCTGAGGTCCTTGAATTTCCAGGGAAATATGAAATTGCTTCAGGAAAGCATGCCTTTCTAGAGTTTGGAATCTGGTAGACAAAATAAGGTTTCATGCATTAAAGTGGGCTCTGTGGTTCAGTAATGCAGGATGTACACCAGGCAGGGTATTTCATCATGTCGCGTTCATAAGACTGAACTTTTGCTTCCTAATTGTACTATTTTGACACCTAAGCATAATTGCTCCTGAGAGAAAAGTTGCAATTCCGACAGAAACAGACCCCAAATAGAAATGACCTGACACAAATGGATTTAGGATAGGAATTTTTTGATAGTCAGTGAATGAATATATTAGCATTCATATTTAGCTAAACAGATATGTCCCAGACCGAAAATGTTCACAAACCTATAGTGAGAATTTTAGTGACCCAGAGTATGGATTTTGTGCAAGAAGATTTCAGGAAGATACTTTAAAGGCTGATGAACCAAACATATTTTAAGCCAGTCATTTATCTTAGTATTTTCAGTGAAATTTTTTTTATGATCCATGTAAGTTATATAGATACTACAGTAATTTCTTCATACTCAAACTTCTTTCCCTTTAAGAATATATCCATTTCAGGCAGTATGATACAAAATCAGTTTGGTGGATTAAAAGAACAAAAAAACCCTATAAAATCCAATTTAATTCTATTCAGGGATACAAAAATAAGGCAAAATCAGTCCTGTCCTTTAGCAGTTTTCAATCTTTGAAATATGAGACATCCTCGGGGCAGCTAGGTGGTGCAGTGAGTAGAGCACCGGCCCTGGAGTCAGGAGGACCTGAGTTCAAATTCGGCCTCAGATGCTTGACACACCTACTAGCTGTGTGACCTTGGGCAAGTCACTTAACCCCAATTGCCCTGCCAAAAAAAAAAGCAAAAATAAAAAAAAAAGAAATATGAGACATCCATTGGTATACTTTCCCCAAATCTATGTAAGAAAAGCTCAAATTTAAATTTGAAGACAATTTATCACTAAGTGTAAAAGTATATTCAGTAAAAAATGAAACTGCAGAAAACTCAAGTGGAAAGGGGAAGGGACATGATAAGTGTGAGAACGAGTTGTAACATGGCATTAATGGTGGTCTGCATACAAGAAATAAAGTAAAAAACAAAACAAAACATTGAGGACATGACTGCCTAGACAGAGAGGTGGACTTGGTATATAGCAAGACTTCAATATATTCAATAAGTAAATGTTTGCATAGTACCTTCTATGTATATGGCACTGTGCCAAGTTCTGGGGTTACAAAGATAACATATGATGACATCCCACTAGGGCAGAGACTTTAAGGAATAAGCACCTTTAAATTTGATATAAGTTAGAGAACTATGGGAGTAAAGGAAAGATGCAGCCAACATGCTATTTTACCTGAGAAGTTTGAAGAAGGTGAAACTTGAAGGAAGAGATGATTCTGAAATGATCAGATGAAGAAGGTTTATATTCCAGGCATGGTGAATTCCCTTTTATGAATGAAAAGCCGTAAGAATTAGAATGATGAATTTGAGAAGCAGCTGATAGTTGTTTGGTTGGAATGTAAGGTGCATTAACAGAGGTGATATAAAAGAAGGCTAGAAAGGTGGGCTGGAGCCAGTTAGTGAAAGATCTTAAATGCCAAGCAATGGAGGCATCATAATATTCTGGAGAATCATTTCAGATTTATGAACATAGGAGTGATATATTGAAATTACTGTTTAAGGTGAACAGGCTAATGATAATAGGTGGTAAGAAGGCTGAATGCAACTCTTATTTCTGTTTTCTTTTGCAGTGCAGTAGAGAGGAAAGAATATTCGTGCTGAAGTCAAAAGACCAGGGTTCAAATTCCACCTCTGACACTATCTGAATGATCGTGGGCAAGTCACCCTCTCTGCTCTTCATTGGGGGTGAGGATTAAACAGCAAGTTTCTTTCTAGCTTTAATTCTGTGGTTCTGAATCTGGGGATTTTAAGGGACTGCAAGTTTAAAATAAACCAATAGTGAAGCCGACCAGCAGCTTCAGGTGCTCTGTGGAGAAATGACACGAGTCAGGCAGAGTCTGAATCAGAACTCAACTTTATTCAAGCAAGCAACAGACTTTTATACTGTTTCTTAACCACTACCTAATGCATTGCTTTGTTACTTTACTGGAACATCTTTGATACCTTACTCGGACATCCTGCCTCATGTCTCACGTAGCCCATGTAGCTCCCATACGTAGATGTTGACTATATTGCTGGACCACCTTGAGATCAGACCCTATCCCTAGGTCCCACACACAATAGTATGATGTTGAAGTTAAAAAAAAAAAGGAATGCTATACTAGAATTCATTAAAAGAGGCATAATTTCCAGAAAGGACATAATTCTGCTATACTTCGCATTGGTCAGGCCACGTCTGGGATCCTGTGTTCCATTTTGCTTACCATGATTTTTGGAAAGCAATAAACAAAGTAGAGCACTGTCAGAAGGAGACTGCAATGATAAGAGGTCCAGGCAATGCAACATAAATTGACCACTTGGAAGAACTGAGAATGTTTACCCAGAGAAGAGAAAGCCTTTAGTTTATCACCATTATATATGATACTAAGTTGGGGTTTTAGATGCTAACTATCCTATTAAGGAGATATCCATTTGTTTTAATATTTTCTAGTGGGTTTTTATATATAGAAATGGGTATTGTATATCATCAAAAGCTTTTTTTGCATTTATTGATATAATATTGATATAATAAAGATAAGTAGTCTATTAAATTAATAGTTTTCTGATTATTGAACCATCTCTGCATTTCAAGTTGCCCAGTGTATAATTTTTGGGATTGTGCTGCAGTAACCTCTTTGCTAATGTTTTATTTAAATTTGGGAGAATGTCAATATTCATTAGAGATATTGGTCTATAGTTTTCTTTCTCTATTTTGATTCTTCCTGATGTAGGTATCAAGATAATATTTGTATCATAGAAGTAATCCAATAAATTCACTTTTTTTCCAATTTTCATAGAGTTTATATAACATTAGAATTAGTTTTTTATTGAAGTTTTGGTAGAAATTTAATTTGAATTCATCTCATCCTGGGGACTTTTTCTTTGGGAAATCATTTATGAAATGTTCAATTTATTTTTCTGAGATGTGGGTTATTAAGCCAATAGTTGTTATTGGATTAATCTCTCTATTTCTTGTGCAGTTAATCTGAGCATTTTATTTTTGTAAATGTTCATCTATTTCTTTTAGGTGAGGAGTTTTGTTGATATATAATTGTGAAAAAAGTTTCCAAAAATTTCCTTATTTCTTTTTTTAAAATTTTTAATACTGATAATTTAATTTTCCTCTTTCTTTCTTTTAAAATTCAGATAGCTTAGTAGCTTAAATTTTTTGAAATGCTAGCTTTTATTTTTATTTACTATCTATTTTTTTTTAGCTTTCAATTCCACTCACCTCTTCTGTGATGTTCAAAACTTCCAATTTGATTTCCAAGTGGGGATTATTTTCCTTTAAAATTTTCTTTAAATTTTCCCTTAAAACAGCTTTGGCTACAAGTAACAGATACTGATTTGCTGAGTTTATTGTTGTAATTACCTTTAATGAAATTATTGTTTCTATCATATTTTCTTTAATACAGTAATTTTTTAGGATTAGTTTATTTAGTTATCAAATATTTTAACCTTTTCTTCAGGGACTCTTTATTGAATAAAAAATTTAATTTTATTGTAGTGAGTAAAATGTGCGTTTAATTTTTTTCCTTTTGGGAATTTCTTTATGAGCATTGTATGCCCTAATACATTGTAATTTTTGTAAAGATATTGTATACAGCTGAGAAATAAGTATATTCCTTTCTATTCCCATTCACTAATGGACAGACATCTATCACATCTCCTTCCAGATCACCTACCATTTAAGGAGATTATCCAGGGCATTCACATCTTCATTTCCCACATAGCTGCTCTCATGGACTTTCTGATCTCTAAAAATTCATCATCCTGAAATAAGAAATCATTTTTGTAACTCATACCTACTCATATTATTACACAACCTGCTGTAAGTCTTCCACCAGGTGCCTTCTACCTCTCCTCTCCTTTTCAGCTTATTTTTCAGCTACTTTATTTGTGTTGTCTTCCCCAATTAAGTTTTAAGATTCTTGAGGGAAGGGATTGTCTTGCTCCATTCTTTTTATCCCCAGCACTTAGTATAGTACCTGACACATAGTAGGTGCTTAGTAAATTTTTATGACTCTGACTCTGGCTATTCTAATGTTCTATTCAGTTTGTTAACTTTTTTCTTGTTCATTTTTTTGGTTTGTCTAATTCTCAGATCAGTACATTGAGTTCCCTCACAATCATAGTTTTACTATTTTTCCCTGTACCTAATTTAGTTTAAATATTAAATAATATGCCATTTGGCCATGTGTGTGTCAAACAATGCTAATAATTTAATGTCTATGGCACCTTTGAACATAATGTAGTTTACTTGTTTATCATCTCTATTAATCAAGCCTATTTTTGCTATTTTCTTGAATGACATCACAGCTGCTACACATAATGCTTTTTTTGAGTTCAGCTGAAGCATAATAGACGTTGCTCTACCCTACTCTTTTTAAACTGTGTGAATCTTTATGTTTCAAATGTGTTTCTTGCAAATAATACACTGTTGGATTTTGCTGTCCTCCATTTTATAGGTGACTTCATGTAATTCATATTCACAGAATTTGATCATTACTTGTGGGCTTCCCTCCATCCTATTCTCATACTTTTTTTGCGAAAAAAAAATAGGGTGGTGAGAGAAGAATACACTTAGCATCTATGTTCTGTGCTTGATATAGTCATTTTCTGCTCCCCTGTCCCTTTTCTTTTTCCCTTGCCCACACTCCAGTCACATGCTCTTATACTCTCTTTCCCTTTTAATGAGTCAACTTCCCAGATTAGGATTTGTTTTGCTTATACTTCCCTGAATGTCTCCTCACTCATATTCCTGTCTCCCCATTCTCCAATCCCTCCAATTTCCCTGCTGAGTGCAGTATATTTCTACAGTCAATTCTCTCTCTTATGTATTCCTTCCTTTGATGAGGTTAGATGCAAATGAGATTCAAGTTTTCCCTGCTCCGCTCATATCTTATTGTTTACATGGAATTCTATGGTCTATGTATGTCTATGATATGGTCTATGGACCCTCACCTTAATCATGTAAGATGAATCCCCTCCATACTTCCTTCTCCATTAATTCCAAATTATATTCATTTTCCCCTTTCTTTCCTTTCTTCTTTTAAGATCATCGAAATGTAATAAAAACTAATGGCAGGCCCTCTGTCTTGTTTAACTTCTATAAACCCTTCAGACATTAGGGTAATTATGAGGCACTTGCATTATCTTCCTTTATCAGAATATTAATATTTCATTCTTATTTAATCCCTTTTAATTGTTCATTCATATTTACCGTATTATGTTTCTTTTTATTTCTGTTGTTGTATGTCAAAATTTTTACTCTGTGCTGGTCTTTTAATCAGAGATATTTGCAAGTCCTCTATTTCATCAGATATCTTTTTTTTTGTTTTTCTTTGCTGTAATATTATGCTCAATTTTGCTGGTTAAATAATTTTTTATTGTAATCTTATATACTTTACCTCTTGGAATATGGTATCCCAAGTGTTCCACTCCTTTATTGAACTAGCTGCTAAATCATGAGTGATCATGACTAGGGTTCCTCAGTACCTAAACTTTTTTTTTCTTTCTAGCTATTTGCAGTATTTTCTCTTACCCCTGGCAGTTTCAGATTTTTCATTGGCAGTTTCTTTCAGGAGGTGACTAATATATTCTTTCTATTTTTAATTGTCTCTCTAGCTCTAAAAGATATGGACAGTTTTCTTTCATGACTTCCTGAAGTGTGACATTCATCCTCTTTTTTTAAAATCATGATTTTCAGAGTGTCCAATGATGCTCACATTATCTCTGCATGATGTTTTCAAGTCAGTTATTTTTTATATGAAATGCATTATACTGCCTTCTACATTTTCAGCTTTTTGAGTTTGTTTTAATATTTTTTTGTCTCTTAAAGTCATTAACTTCTCTTTGCTCCATTCTAATTTTTAAGCAGCTTGTTAATTGAGATTTTGTACCTTCTGTTTGTTCTTGTTGTTCAGCTGTTTCAATTGTGTTCAACTCTCTGTGACCCTTTTTGGGGTTTTCTTGGTAGAAATACCAGACTGGTTTGCCATTTCTTTCTCCAGCTTGTTTTACAGATGAGGAACTGAGACAAACAGGGTTAAGTGACTTGCCCAGGGTCACACAGCTAGTAAGTGTAAGAAGCCAGATTTGAATGCAGGAAGATGTGTCTTCCTGACTTCAGTTTCAGCACTCTATCTACTGCAAAACCTAGCTTCCCCTGGTACCTCTTGTACTAAACTGTTGATTCTCCTTCCCAGTCTTTATTCCAAAGCTCTCTTTTCTATTCCAGTTCTTTTCAATCATCTTTATTTCATTATACAATAATTTTTAAATAAAAAATACTTGCTTTCTTCTAGACATTCTAATTGATCTTTTATTTGTTTTTCCTTTGGAGCTTTACTTTTAGATGTTTTTGAATCATTCTCATCTCCTATTTTGTGCATCTTTATACTGGAAGGGCATAATAGTGAGAGTCTTTTTTATTCATTTACTCAACATTCTTCCAGCTTTTCTTCCTAAATTAGTACTTTACATTAGAATCAGGTTATATACACTTAGAGCAGAATGTTGTAAGGCCAATCTGTAAGTGAAAGATCTTTCCCACCCATTGAATAGGCCTCAGACTGGGCCAACAAAGCTCACTGCCTGATTAGAGGTAGGCCCACACCTTTGTGATCAGGGATTAAAGACTCTTCCCACCCCCTCAATAGATTGCAGGTGGGGGCCAACAAAAGCTGGCCTGATTAGAGGCAAACCCAGACCCTTTCACTATCTAGGTGTAAGGCCTCAGGCCCCAGGCCCCAGGTCCCACACCTTTTTGGTAAGTAGGCTCTGAGCCTTTAGGGCCCTGAACAGAGTATAAGAGGTCTGAGGCTGGCGTCTTGCCTTTGGGAACACACTCATTGAGAGTGTTAGTGAGGCAACTCTGGGTACGACTTTGAAGCAGCCCCTTGGCTTTGAAAACTCAGATGTTGGTGCTTCTCTGGTAACTATGTATTGTGGTTTGGTTAGACAGAAATGTTGATCTGTTTATATTGTCTCTGTATTTGCTCTGAAGTTCAGGGTGCTGGCTTTTCCCCCTGAACTAAGTGAATGATATATGTATGTTTAATTAAAGTGAGATTATAAACCCCTTAAAGTTGCTTTCCTTAGAAAAGAAGATCTAAAAACCTGAGCTAGCAGCTGTCCTGTGTGCTGGTGTTATTGGTCTTTCACCCCCGCAACAGCTGCTAGCCATGTTGTTGTTACAAATATGTGGGCCTTATTTGGTTCTGGGTTTATCCTCTAGGCTCCCATTACTGATTTCCCTGGATATTAAGTATTTTAATGATGTCAGGGGTGGCTAGAACCAGGGACCTGAAACTTTTAGTATATCCAAAGTGTTCTCATCTAGGGCAAGATCTAATAGTTACTTTCCTTTTTGGACCTTTGTATTTATGCATTTCCTATCATACATAGCAGTAAGATAATTTCTTTGGACTTAATTTTCAAACAAGAAATGAAGAGAGGAAGCTTACCCCCTTGCTTTGGTCTTTGGCCCATCTACCACTTCCCAACATAAGGAAGTCAGAAAAAAGAGACAATTTAGAAGATATTTTTTGTCTTTTAACAAAATCTCTGGTCAAGTGTGGCATTTATTAAAACTGAAATGTTTTTGGTTTCGGTCTCCAATTGGATTTCATAAAGCCAGTATCATTTGGTCTTGTGAGGAATACTGTTCTATAGTATTCACATATGTACCAATTTTTTTTTGTTTAAAGATCTTTTGTTGTAAAAATATGAAGTTTTGGGAAGCCTGTCTTCTGTGTCAACAGTGTGACTCTCCACCCCAAAGTTGCTAGTTTGACCCACATCCCCTCTGCCACCCTCTTTGTTCGTATCCTTGTATTTTATGCATGTAGAATTGTATATAAACAGATAAGACTAATCAGATTATTTGTTTAAATTTATAATCTTAATAAAAAGTCAATTATTAAGAAAAACCTTGAACCTAGTTTCAGTCTTATTAAAAAAAAATTGCAGTCTTTCCCCTGGTTGCAGTTCTGTTAGCTGCTGATTCTAGTTCCTGTTTGCTAGCTGAAAGATTCTGTACATTCAGAACAAAAACAAAAAATTGCTGGCCTCCCCCATGGCCAGAACTCCCTTCCCAGGTTATTCTGATGCTTGTCTCAGGTAGAACTGGGCTCTAAATCTGAGATGCCACAGCAGAGTTAGAGCTACACAATTGCTGATAACTTCAGTTCTTGTTTCTATGCCAGTGTACCATCTCAGACTCAGGTATGCTTTCTTTCCCTGGTATGCAGCCCTTGGTAGGTTGCCCCTAAGTTCCAGTTCCCTCATCAGTCCACAAGGGATCTGTAATCTAGCTCTGGGAACAGTGTTATCAATTGGGTTCTACTCTTGATTGCTGAGCCACAACATTCTCATCCCTGATACATGGACAAATGCTGCTTTTCCCTTGCTACCGACCCCTGCTGAAAAGTTCCATAGGGTACCTTTCTGGATAGACCTGTCCCCAATTCCTTGGATTTCCTAAAAAATGACTAAATCAGCTGTTTTTTTTCTAAATCTTTGTTGGAGTAATGGGGAGAGAGAGGTAGGTAATACTGCTGAGATATATTTAATGATCTCTCCTGCCTAGTTTATTATTAGAAAAGGAAATTATATACTACTTAAGAAACTACTATGCCACATGCCTATAATCAAGGCACCATTGGATTTTAAGCACTTTGACGTCTTTGTTCCCCCACAATTGAATACAATGCATTGCATATAATATAAATTTTTATTTTATTAAATTCACCAAATGTATTAACTGCCTTCTGTAGTATATGTTGGGTATAAAGACATGAATGAAGTATTTCCTGCGATTGATACTTATACATTCTACTTGGAAGGGATACGCTTTTTTTTGAGGGGGGAAGGCAGGGTAATTGGCATTAAATGACTTGCCCAAGATCACACGGCTGGTAAGTGTGTTAAGTGTCTGAGGCTGGATTTGAACTCAAGTCCTCCTGACTCCAGGGCAGGTGCTCTATTCACTGTGCCACCTACCTGCCCCCAAGGGATACACTTCTATACTTTATTACTTTTATAGCTCTTTGGACTAAATAGTGTAGCTGCCTCCTTTCAGTCGTGGCCATTTCAACCTTGTCATGTTTTCTTTGCATGCAATTCTTATCTGGGACCTCCTATAAATCCTTTATCGGGGTCCACACAGAGTGTTGAGAGCCTACCTCCAGATCTGACAATTCCTCATGATAAACAAATGGGATACTGATTTTCTATCTTTCACTACTAACTGATCTACCTCCATTTCTGTACTTTCTCTAACTATAACTTTTGTGTCACTTTTTTGGGTGCAACTCTTCATTGTAAATGGAACAGTAATTTGATCGTAGGTGCAGGAAAGCAAGAAAAAGTTTGGCCCCACCATTTGTTCTTCTAGTGAGTTGGAATGAAGTTCCAGGGTAATCTGAATGGTCTTAAATTGATAGCTACCCTAACTCAAATAGCAGGTAGGTCTGGGAGATTTCCTTCTCAGAGGGAAGTGAATTAAAAAGAAAAAGAAGAAGATGGATGATGTGTGGAACTCTGTTGTGTTGCCTCGGTGCAGCTGTGGGTCTGACTCACAAAACATTGAAATAGTCTTGATGTTATGACAATTCGCTATAATTATTCACTTTTGGAAAGAATATTAGCCACAATTCAACAAAGAAGCAATAGATTGTAGTAGCAGCTCAACAGAAAAGCAGTAGCAGACAAATTAGTGGAGGAAATATTATAGCAAATTAAATTAGCAGTTTTGTGGAGATGTCAAAAGAATTGGTAAGAATAAAGGTATTTTACCTGGGACTTATCCCTTGGAGCACTAATTTTCTGTACTTCAAATGTTTCTTCTACTGATGGTGTGAACTTACCTGTATACAGAGAAATATGTGTGGTCCTTATTTTCCTTATTATTCTTTTCATGTATATGTCTTTCAATTTGAATGAACATATTCTCTTTTCTTTCCATTTTAAAATGTCAAATGGAAGCTTTGTGAGCTATGGTTTCAAGGAAGTACTAATCTAAAGTTACCTTCAACCTAGATATAGCTTTCAGGGGGCCATGTTGATTGGTGATGCATACGATAGTAATAATTTATAACTTACAGCCATCATGTTTCTCTCCAATGACCTTTCAGTTTCCTGCCAACTGTAATTCTTCAGAGACCAGTACTCTATGCTTTGCAATCATATCAAATCATTAGAACAATGTGGGTGTTAAAGAGGAGGGCCTTTCATAAAATGAGATATCTGGGGTCTTTAAAGCCCTGAGAAATTTCTCAAAAGTTATCTAGCCCACTCTCTTCCTCCTATTCAATTCTGAGCCCAGCTCATTATTCATCTAATTGTGTCTGTTGGAGGTACATAGAGTAATAGACAAATTCCCTGGGCTTCAACTTCATAGCATCATCTTTATTTGTTTATTTGTTTTTTTTTTCTGCAGGGATACTCAAGTTCAACTTTTTTGAGCGATTATTTGTGGTTCAGAGGTTTGCAGTGTCCTAGGACTTGATGTACACTGTTACGTACAGGTGGAATTAACCTAGACAAGTATTATTTAAGAAAGTGAACTCAGTGATGGAAAGATTCACATCAAAACAAATTAAATCAACAAGTATTTTTAAAGCCCAAACTATGTGCCAGGCACTGTACACTGTGTTGGGGACACAAATGGAATCAAAAGGGAAAGAGTGTCTCTCCTCAAGGAGGTCACATTGTAATGGCATATAGGTAGATAGAAAGATAGATAGATATAGATAGATTATAGCATATATACACACATATATACCTATGCACACACATATATTAATCAATATGTGTGTGTGTGTGTGTGTGTGTGTGTGTGTGTGTGTGTGTAGCAGAAGGGAGATAGAGACAAGCAAATATACAGTGGCAAAGTCTGGAGAGTTTGAAGCAGAGATGGGAGAAAACTGAAGAATAGCTTGCCTACATCCTTCTTCAAAATGTAGGTTCTGGAAGGAACTCGCCAATGGGAGAAAGGGGCTATAGAGGGAGAGGAACATTTCAGAGTAAGAAGGGGTGTTTCAGAGGGAGAAGGTCATAGATACTGGGGTGGACTTCCATAGTGAGATGGCGGCCAAGGAAGGATGACAGGTTCTCTAAGAAAATTTGAGGAGAAGGGAATCAGGGAAAGTTTTATGGAGGAAATGGCACCTGATCTGAACCTTAAGGGAAGAGAAGAATTCTGAATGTTAAAAGTGGGTAAAGACTATATATATTTTTTCATGTTCTTTGTTTGAGATATGACTTGATATGATATCTAAAGAGCAATTAATAATCAAAACAATTGGTTTGGAATGTATAGTATACAAATGGAATACTATGAAATAAAGCTGGAAAAGTAAGTTAGAATCAGATTATAGATGGTCTTAAATACCAGGCTAAGAAGTCTGTGTGTTAACCTTGAGGCAATGGGGAGTCACTGAAAATTTTTAATCGAGGGAGTGGCATGTTCATACATGTGCCTCAAAGAAATTATCTTGGCAGCCGTATGGAGGGTGATGGCAGCTATAGAGAAGGTGGATTAGAGAAAGGACAGACTGGAAATAGGGATGCTAATTATGAGGCAGTTTAGGTTTGAGGAATAAGGTTCTGAACTAGAGTGATGACTATATGAGTAGGGAGAGGGAGACAAATAGATAGAAGATGTGTTGTGAGATATAATCATCAAGACTTGACAAGTGCTGAGATGTTGAGGATGAAGGAAAGTGAAAATTCAAAAATGGAAGTTTTCGAATCTGGGTAACTGAGATGATAGCAATGCCTTGAACAGAAAAGAAAGTCCAGGGGAGAGGTGGGTTTAGAGAGATGTAACCATTTCAGTTGTGGAAATGTTGAGTTTGTTGAGATAGTGGATGATTCCCATGGAGATATTCATCAGGCAGCTGGAATTTAGGGAATAGAGTTCAGGAGAGAAATCAGTACTGTTTTTGTATTGATTTGATAAATGAACTAATACAAGCAAATGAGATTGCCAACAAAAGAGAGTAGAAAAGTGCTTACATCTGAGCTTTGTGGGACATCTATGCTTGGGGGATGAGAGATGGATGATGATTCAGCAAAGGAGATTGAGGAGTAATCAAGCCAGAAGAGAACAAGGAGAGAGCTCTCAGGAATGCCAAGGGAAGAAAAGATGGTAAATAGTGTCATTATCAGCAAAAGAGCCATCAAGGATAAGGACTGGGAATGACTCAGATTTAGAAATTGAGAGGTCATTGGTAACCTTTACAAGAACATTTGCAGTCCAGTGATGGGTTCAGAAAGCAGATTACAGGTCACGAGCAAGTGAATGCACAAGCAGAACAAGAAGGGATGGGAAGACTGGTAGTTGCAGTTAAGAAAAATAATAGAATTAGGAGAGGCACAGGGAGAGAGAGAATGACAGGAGAGAGGGGAATATCAAAGTTCAAGAACATGGGGATGAAACAGTTTTGAACATAGAGGAGTAGTGATGGGAATAGAGACATTTGATGAAGCAGGAAGACATGGTATTTGAGGGGACATCAAAGTAGAGAAATGCACAAATCTTCTAGAAAGAAATGGACGCTATCCTGAGCCATATCTTCAGGGCTTAGTACCAAAGAATCTTTCAGGTAATGTGTTTTGGCAGCAATCATCAAGGAGAAATTCTAATTCCTTCCATCTCTATGCTGGGGCATTTGCAGCCTCCTCTCCATTTCTCCTATAAATATCACCAGCAGCAATTGAGTTACCTGCTGGCTGAATTATCCCTTTTACAAGGCTCTGCCTACCTTTTTGAGTAAAGGTTTCCCTTATTAATTTTACCAGCCAGCATTCACTTAGCATTTGCTTTGAGGGATAATTGACAGGCAAGGTGACACCCGCTTGAAAGAGAGCCATAAATCAGAAATAATTTCCAAAATTGGCTGAGGGGCTGAAGTGTTGAATAGGCAAATACAGGTAAAAATCTCTTTATTAGGGATGACAGAAACAGCAAATGTCAGCGAAGTGTTTCCTAATGTACCAGACGAGATTAATTTTGTGGCCCTTCTTTAGGAGATTTTGTATTTGTGTGCCACTATTCTCTAACAAGCCACTCCATGCTATGCTCCATGGGTGAGAAGAGAATATTGTTTCCATTTTAATTGAATAACCACTCCATTCTCTCCCCCAGTCTTTCTTTATCTCAATGCTACAAGCATTGAGTAGTAGATGGGCTATAAGTGAGGATCCTAAAAGACTTGATAAAGACAAATTTTTTTACAGAGTATTATAATACCTTCTTTTACTTTTAAGAGAAAGTCAGCTTTCTTTGGAAAATTGAACTCCACATTTTTACTGTCCTGCACCAGGATGAATGATAACCTTCCACTTAAGAAGAGAAAAAAAAGATAAATTAAATCTATTATACTGGGGTAAATGGTAAAATGGAGAACCACCACAAGGAGGACCACTTGAAATAGCATGAGATTTGAAGTCAAAGGACCTGAGTTAAAATTCATCCTCTGTTACTTACCAGTATGACTTAGGTGAGACAAACAATTTAACCTTAGTTTCCTCATCTATAAAATGAGGAGATTTGACTTGATGGTGTCTAAGGTACCTTGATATATAATCACCAATCCAAATGGAAGAATATGGCCCCATTACAAAATCTGCCTTCACACACAGATGCTTGTCCTTCAAAAAGAGGTTCATTGATTCCCCAAGAAACCCCTCTATTTAAAGACATTCTATAAGTTACAGCTGGTAACAGCAAGATGGAAAAACAAAAAATAGGATGAAAATTATACACCAGGAAAAATTCCATTCCAATAAACTCTGAAAAGTCCAGGCCCTAACACAACATATATCTCATCCTGGAAGTTTTTCTTTCTAACAATTCATTAAAAGGAATGAGATCGGAGAATTTTCTATGGTATAGTGCACAAAGAAGACTTATTTTCAGAAAATCAAGGAAGGGGGACATCTGCTAGCTGTCTCTGGAGACACATAATCCTTTGAGCTTTAGCAGATTCTTTTAAAGGTATTCCTGAGGGTAAGACTCACAGTGTGCATATACAAATATTCAATCTAAGGCATAAGAAAGGAATAGTGATTCTTTACATATAATCATCAAAATGGCAGCCACATGGATTGGTTGTTTGCCACTCTTGACTCTAATTCACCCCTGGACTCTAATATCCCCCTTCCCACCTCCTTGAATAAACACTAATGCATAATTGAGTATATACTTCAACCATACTCTTAAACCTGGATTGAATCATAGCTTGGTTGCTGAGCAATGGTAAATACACAGAGGGAAAAACTTTGAAGGCTTATGAGAGGGTGAGACTTTGTCTTCCTCCTCTAGGTATAAAAGATCAGTCCTTAAGAAGCAAGAAGGGAATAGTTGATTCACTATACTGATTAGGCCCAATACAAATTGGTGTATGGGCTATCCAGTGAGGACTAACACCTTTTGTGTGAAGGCTTGTCAAGCCCTTTTCAGGGCTGCTCATCCACCCTCGGAGTCCATTTCTCACCAACTCTCACTTGTGGCTCCAAGAAGCTATAGCATATGCAATGGCTACATCCTGCTAAAATCATCTTAGCTAAACCAGGTTGAGGGTAACTGGAGTTATCCCTGGTGAATTAAAGGGATATCTATCCCAATCATGTGAAGACTTCCCTTGGCAGAGTGGACAGATGAGAACAATTTGTTCCAATAGCCATGAAGGCAGTTAATGTAGACACTGTGGAGCATTTAGAGCTTGTTCAGACAGCGAAAACATTAAGGTCATCCACTACATCCCAGGCTATCTCCGGTCATCCTGCCTTTTGACTTATCACTGGACTTTGACTACTCTGGAAGAGAGAGTGAGGCTAAGGACTTAATGCAACTGTGCCTCACTTAAATCCAATTCATGACCAAGTCAAGACATCACCCTGTGATATCTATCATTGGTCCTCTGAAAATGAAGGACAAATAACAACATCTTATACCTCCCAAGTTATTTACATATTTTCTCCTTCATAGAATATAAGATCCTTGAGGGCAAATACTATTTTTAAAATTTTTTTGTATCCCTGTTGTTTAGCATAATGTCAGACACATAATAAACATTTAGTAAACACTTAGTCATTGACTTGGTTAGGTAGATATCCTTATCAGATAATGTCTAGAGTGGCTAGAGGTTTGATGTTGTATTGAACACTTAAGCTTTAGTGTAAGTTCTTTATAATGACACCTAAAGTTGCTCCATCTACTATAGAACTAAGAATGTAGGCAGAGTTGGAGATGGTTCTATTGAAATGATTCATTCTGGTCTTCTCAAGAAAGAAAGAAAGAAAGGAAGAAAGGAAGGAAGGAAGAAAGAAAAGGAAAGAAAGAAAAGGAAAGAAAGAAAAGGAAAGAAAGAAAAGGAAGGAAAGAAGGAAGGAAGGAAGAAGGAAAGTTCATTCTTTAGGGCAACCAATCTGATACTTTCACCCAGATTAAATTTTAGGAAAGGTATAGCTCCATAATGAATGACCCTCACCACAAACAATCTAGACAAACTCAAGTACTTACACACACATACATATTCTGAGAGTATGAACACTATTTGCTTTCTCCTCATAGGAGTTTCTTTTCTTTAGTAATTAAAACAATACACCATTTTCTTGTTTAATATAACTTATGAATATTTTGAGAGGAAGGGAAGTAATTTTAGATATGAATCTGTAACTAGCTGTGATCGAGCTAGATTAATTCAGTTGTAGGGAGGAGGATTAAGGTGAGGACAAGTCAGAGCTTTAACTAGTACTTTTCATCCTTTGTTCTTGAAGAGGACCATGACATCAGGGAGATGATGATGTGACTTGCAGTTGACTTTGATTCGAGTGAGGGAGGGCTATGCAAGGTCACCAGCTTCATTTTCTCCTCCAGAGCCATCTGGGTCCAGTGGCCAGATACTCATTAGGAGGACCTGTGAGTAGTCTGAGCTGCCTGAATGGGAACCCAGCCAGGTGGGTAACTCTGCTCAGTGCATCTGCATCTGCCTCTGCATCTGTGTCTGCCTCTGCCTGTCCCCTCCCTCCAAAAGAAAGTAACTTTTGATGGCCAAAAGTTGCCTAGTTAACTTGGGGTTCGCTGGCTAGATCTCCTTCTCAAAGACCAAGCCTTAAATCCATTTCACTCTTGAGCTCATAGATTGGACAATAGGTCCCTGCCCAAGCACCACTTAATATCTATTTTTTTGGGCTCTCCTGGCTCAGAGTGCACATAAATTGTAACTGTTTCTGAATAGATAACTAAATAACTAATCCTTTAGTCCAGACTTTAAAATAGAGTAATTATTTAAATCAATGCCAATTTTGTCTGTTTTAGAATGTACCACAACTATGTGAGAAGTTTGAGATAACCTCAAGAGCCAGCATTTTGTTTTTATGTAGAATGTGCTTGGGTTGAATTTGTATGGTCAAAGTATACACCATTCTGGGTCCCTCTTAGTGAGAAATTTTAGTTCTTAGAAGATTTTCACATAGTTACTTTGAAATCATTTGGTGGTTCTAAATACCATTTTATCTGAATTTCCTCTCAAAACAAACAATATTTTATGCCATTTTAATAATAACAATTGAATTTACATAACATTTTAAAGTTTACAAAATATTTTGCACGTACTATTACACTTGAGCCTTACAATGTGACTGTGAATTAGGTATAGTAGAGATATTATCACCATTTTACAAATGAAAAAACTGAGGATAAGAAATATTATATGACTTGCTGTGATATGACAGCTAGTTAGTACTAGAAGAAGGGTTTGAATCAAGCCTCCTTGGTGCCAAGTCTTCATTTTATTTACTATGCCATTTTGACTCCCTATCAGATAAGAACCATGGGAAATAGACATGTGAATATACTATAATATTCAGTTTTCTTCTAATAAAAATCTGCCAAGGAGTAGCTTTGAACCTTATAGTAGATAACCTGCAAGTGTAAATAGATCTGCATTAGATCATATTCTATAGTTATAAGCATTTCATCTTGTTTTCCAACTCTAAAATAACATGGTATTTTAATTTTCTATGTGTACATTCTGAGTATTCTCATTTATAAGTAAAATTTGGGAATCTCTATGTGTTTATACCATAACTAACTACCTCTAGAGAGGGCATCACTTCTTGTTCTATTTTCTCTACAGCCCAAAATGTTATTTGGTGCTTACTCAAATCAAACACCCGTCATGAGTGCCTATTCCCTATTATTTACCCTCCCCTATTTCTTACAGTCCACTTTATATCTCAAGTACAATCAATAACAACTCTATGGAACCACATTCCGACAGTAAAGATGTTGAAATTTCCTTAATAGCTCTTTTAAAAGGGGGTTTTAATTAATCCCATGCCTTTCTGTATGATTATCAACTTTATAGTGTGATGTCTGCACAGGAAGCTCCAAGACCCTTTGCCTTATGTCTGCAGACAGTTGGGTTACAAAAACAGTTTTTCATTTCTTGTCACTGCTTCCCATTAGCCCACTGATTAATCCTAAAGTGTCTCTCCTCCTCTTGGTTCTTCTGATGCTCTGTGCATTCCAATTAATGAATTTATTTTTCTTTCTACCTAAAGAATTGCACAATTCCTTCCTGTGCCCACTCTCATTTTTATTCGTTTTTTGGCATGGATAGGATAATTGATTCTTAGAATAGGGCTTTTATCTCCATATGGACCAGCTAGCAGCACACAAAGGTATAGACAGAGACTATATTGTCCACCTTAGGATGTAGTCATATAAATGCATGCTATGGATTGTATGGGAATGTTTCAGTTAAAACTTAGCACAACAATTTTGGGAGGGAGGAATGGAAAAACCTATCCAGGGGTGGGGTACCTGAGGACTGGAGGCTACATGTGGTCCTCTAGGTCCTCAAGTGCAGTCTTTTGACTGAGTCCAAGTTTTACAGAACAAATCCTTTTATTTGTTTGGTGAAGTTTGGATTCAGTCAAAAAGCTGCACTTGAGGACCCAGAGGGCTACACGTGCCCTCTAAGCCACAGACTCCCCAACCTTGAATGCTCTACTAATTGAGAATTGGGAAGCAATGTCATCTTTCTATACCCAAAGTGGCACAATCTACTCTGCATATCCAGGCAAAGGTTACTATAGCACATGTCCTCCTTTCAGCTTCAAACTTTGAACTGCTGCATTAGATGTTTGCATTTTTGTAAATGAGTCTTACAGTCAGTCATTTATCAAAGTCCACCTTTTCATAATAATGCTATTATTTACTCATGAATATCCATCCTGTTTATCTCCTCAAACACAATCTCCTTATTTGGATGATCCAAAGGAAATATACATATGCAGATTTCCCAACCCCCACCCCCAACAAGAGTAATCAGATTCTTCATGTATCATGGAGTCTACATGTTTAGAAAGAAGGCCAGGTTTTTATTTAACTATGTTACTATTTTTATTGTCCTTTTGAGTACTTTTCATTGTGTTGGAATATATTGGGGACAATCTCTCTCTTGGAAAATAGATATAATAGAGATCTATATGTCTATTTTTATATACAGAATTCTATATGTATATGCACATATATGCATCACATTCATTTTAAAATTTTGAGTTCCAAATTCTCCCCTTCCCTCTAACCACTCCCCCAACCCACTGAGAAGGCAAACAATACGATACCCATTAAACATATGAAGTCATGCAAAACATATTTCTGTTTAGCCATATTGCAAGAAATGAAAATAGAAATAAGAAAAATAAAATGAAAGAAAATATGCTTCGATCTGCCCTCAGAATCCATCAGTTCTGTCTTTAGAGGTAGACAGCATTTTTCATCTTGAGTCCTTTGAAATTGTCTTGGATTATTGTATCTAAGTCTTTCACAGTTGATCATCATTGCAATATTGATGTTACTATGTATACTGTTCTCCTGGTTCAGCTCATTTCACTTTGGTTCAGTTTATAAAAGTCTTCCCAGCTATTCTGAAACCATCCTGCTCATGATTGCTTATAGCACAATAGTTTTCTGTCATAATCATATACTACAGCTTGTTCAGTCATTCCCCAACTGATGGCCATCCCCTTCATTTCCAGTTCTTTGCCACCACAAAAAGAACTACTATAAATATTTTTGTGCATACATATCATTTTTCTTTGATCTCCTTTGGACACAGCCCTAGTAGTATTATTTCTGAGTCAAAGGGTATGCACAGTTTTTATAGCTTTTTGGGCATAGTTCCAAATTGTTCTCCAGGATGGCTGGATCAGTTTGCAATTCTACCAACAATGCATTAGTGTACCTATTTTTCCATAATCCCTCCAGCATTTGTCATTTTCCTTTTCTTTCATGTTAGCTAATCTGATAGGTACCTCAGAGTTGTTTTAATTTGCATTTCTTTAATCAATGATGATTTAGAGCACTTTTTCATATGACTTTACATAGCTTAGATTTCTTCTTCTGAATATTGCCTTTTTGTATCCTTTGGCCATTTATCAATGGGGCAGTGGTTTTTATTTTTATAAATTTGGCTTGGTTTCTCTTATATTTGAGAAATTTGCTACAAAATTATTTCCCCCCAGTTTCCTGCTTTCCTTCAGGTTTTGATTGCATTGGCTTTGTTTATGAAAACATTTCTTATTTCATGTAACTAAAATTATCCATTTTACCTTTTGTTATTCTCTCTGTTTCCTTTTGGTCATAAACTCTTCCCTTATCCATAGATCTGACAGGTCATTTTTTCCATGCTTTCCTGATTTGCTTATGATATGATCCTTTATGTCTAAATCATGTACCCATTTTGACTGTACCTTGGTATACAATATGAGATGTTGGTCCATGACTCATTTCTGCCAGATTGCTTTCTAGTTTTCCCAGCAGTTTTTGTTGAAAAGTGAGTTCTTGCCTCCAAAGGTTGGATCTTTGGGTTTGTCAAATACATGATTAATATGGTTGTTTATCTCAGTACGTTGTGTACCTAATCTACTCTGATCTACCACTCTATTTCTTAGACATGTCAGATTGTTTTGATTACTGCTTTGTAATGTAGTTTGAAATCTGGTATTGCTAGACTGCCTTCCTTTGTAAGTTTTTTCATTGATTGCCTTGATATTTTTGACCTTTTGTGCTGTTGGAAACACTTATACTTTCATATATATGAAATATATATATATAGATAGGTAGATAGATATAGATATAGATATAGATATAGATATAGATATGCTTATCCACATACATAGTATGGCCAAATGATATTTCAAACACAAGATTCTAGGATTCTGTGCTTTTTGTCTCTCTCCGTATACATAATTTCCCCTAAAATAATGGAACTCATACATTAACAAGGTAAACAAACTAGTGGGAAAATTGTATAGTCTAGTTGCTCTGGAACCTTTGAGGAGGTGGTCCAGGCACCTGGAGCATGTGGACTAAGAGAAGTCTATACCCATGTGATGACTGAGGTGAAAGACAGCCATTTTTCTGCAGTTCCTCTTCCTTCTCTTCCCGAAAGGATCTCAACTCCAACCTGAAGGGAGCCCAAGAAAAAGAGCAACAGGAAGCAACTGAACATATGGATGAAGAACAGTATGAAATAGCCAGAGTGAATGAACAAGTCAATGAGGAAACTTTGAAAATTGAGCAGGAATATAGCAAACTCCACCAACCCTTTTCCCAGAAATAGTCAGAATGGATCAGCAAAATGCCACATTTCTGGAAGACAACATTTGTTAATCACCCACCAATGCCTGCAGTGCTTTGCACTGCATGGAGAGGAAGATGAAGAGGCACTGCATTATTTGACCCGAGTTGAAGGGATAGTTTGAAGATATTAGTTCATGTTATTTACTAGATTTTTATTTTGATAAGAACCTTTACTTCAAAAATAAAGTTTTCTCCAAAGAATTTTATCTTAATGAAAGTGGAGTGTGTATGTATGTGTATGTATGTATGTATGTGTGTATATGTATATATGTATATATATGTATATATATATATATTCTTTTTATATAATAAGCTATTTGCAATTTTAAGCTTTTTACTTTTGCCCCTTAGCATACTGTATTCCAAACTTTTTTCTTTCTTTTGTCTTATTAATTACATGATTTCCTGTGATTCCTTGTTAATTTGATTTCTTTTTTTTTCTTATTGTTTACAGTATTTTTTTTCTTTGTCCTGGAAAAATTGGCTTTGGAGATCACATTTCTTGATGTGATGTGATGTATGTATGTATGTATGTATGTACATACATATGGTTACTTTTGAGTGCTGACCTGTGGGCTATTTTCCATTTGATGATCAGGTTACATAAGTTCTGGGCAATTTTCTTTTACAATTTCTTTTAATATGCCATCCAGGTTATCTGTTTTATAGTGACTTAGATGGATCCCAGAGTCCAAAATTACCGCTTCTCATTATGTTTTCCAGGTAAGTTGTATTTAATGGGAGATAACTTGCATATTTTTCTTAATATTTCAGTAATGATTTTATTGTAATAGTATTTGTGGTAACTGAATGTATAGTACATGGACATATATCTATCTATATGTCTATATGTATGTGTATCTATGTGTCTGTGTATAAACACATATATGTGTATACGTGTATATATGTATTTTATATATATATATATATATATATACATATATATATTTACCTCTTGTTATAAATTGTTTATTATCCTTTATCTCTTGTTTCAACTCCTCTTTTCATCCATTTTTTTTTGGAATCATAAAATCATATATTTGGCACTGGAAGAGATCTTAAAAGTCGTGGAGTTCAACTTCCTCATTTTATAGATGAGGAAACTGAGGCCCCAAGAGGTTAAGTGACTTGCCAAGGGTTATGTGACTAATAAGTATCTGAGGTAGGATTTGAAAATAGGTTTTGCTGACTCCAAGTGCATTGGCTTTATCCACTGTTCTACCCTGTGTCTCCTTATAGCCAACCTCCACCCTATTTCTTTGTTCAAGATTGGATTCTACTTGTAATACCTGCAAAAATTTTTTTTCTCCTGGAATTTTACTACAGAATTCTCTTAACCCAAAATAGTTCATTTTCTTTGGAGTTTTTTTTCTTCCTATTTATCAATATCTCCATTTTCTCTTGAGGTATGACTACCAAAGTTCCCAGCATTTTTCTTTTAACTTTGCCTGGTTTGTAAATGTTGAAGTTGTTTTCATTTTCATCCTCGGTGTAGGACACAGGGTGGGAGTAAATGTCTGTTGGGAACAACACTGAGTTCCCATTCTTCCACCTGTGGTAGAGCACATAGCTGAATGGGCTGTCCTCCTTAGCCATCTCGGTCTGGGAAGCAAAGGGAGAGCTTGTGGTACTCGACGGTTTCATTGAGCTTGATGTCCTATTCTCCATACCTAGGTTCAATTCCATACTAAAATGGGATATTGAGCCTTAGACAAACTGGGAATTGCACTCTCCACTCCCCAAACCCTTCCACATTCCTAGATCAAGTGACCAGTCCTTGGCCCTACCTGTTACTATAATCCCAGCTGCTCACCAATTTGGGATTCTGTATTGTGTCTAGTCACTGCCCCTTCCTAGAGGGCTGATATATTTGAGGAACTGGGGAATCCAGACATCATAAACAGTGATCTTGAAGCAGGAATAATTTTCTCTGAGTCTGTCTTTTTCCAAAGTCATGGATGAAGCTGTGGAGGGGAGGAGGCACTACACTTTGGAATTAGCTTTAATCTGGAGGTTATAGTGTGGTCCTTTATTACATGTTAATGTGTGTGTTTCTACATGTGTGTGTGTGTGTGTGTGTGTGTGTGTGTGTGTGTGTGTGTGTGTGTGAGACTCTCTATTTGGATGGGGTTAATATCACCAGTGCCTGCTCTTTTGTTTCGTTTGGCACTTTTTCAATTGCTCTTGATGTTTTGTTTTTGGTTTTTGTTTTTCATCAGTCGCAGAGTTTGGATGAACCCATTTCCAGTACCAACTTTGACAGAAGTTACTGTATTTTCTTATAAAACAAACAAAAAAATACATTCTATAGAAAGTCATGGGATTATAACATTATAGATAGAGAGTTGGCAGGGACAAGGGCCCTCATAGTATCAGTGAAGAAACTAATGTCCTGGGATCACACATCTAGTAAATATTTGAGGTGGGATTTGAACCCAGGCATTGGTAACTCTAAGTTCAATACTCTATCAACTATACCATGCTAATGGTAGAAGAGAACAAAAAATAAATTACATAAATACTGGATAATGTAAAGCTATTTTCCACACGGTGTTCACATCTTCCACATTTACTAACCTATTTAAAGCCTTTTAAAAATTCATCTATATTTTAAGCAACTAATAATAACTGCTTTTTGCAAATGCAGAAAATAAAGCCCTGAGAGTTGCAGACAGCACAAGAATGAGAAATCATAGGCACTGGCTTGGCCTACTAAGAATTATTTCTAGTGTTTATAGACCAGAGACTGAGAACTGGAAAAGAAATGAAAGATCGTCCAATATAACTTCCTTTTACACATAAGAAGATGGAGCCTCAAAGATGTGAAGCAACTTGCCCAGTATCACACAGGCTTTTGCCTCAGAGCCAGGACCTAAATGCAGGACTTTAGACTCTGAATGCTTCTATCTGCCATGCTGCTTCCCAGAACTTCCTATCCCTCAACTCCTCCCTACCACCTTCTCTGGAGCCTCTGATATAAAGTGATTCCATGGGTTTCCCTTCAGAGTTTACATAGCAAAAGTTTTTCTGTTGGCCAGATTCATAGACAGTCCCCATGTCATCCATAGCTCTGAGGAATTTTAAAATTCTCTGAAGTCATCAGAAAGTATGTGAATTACCTGACAATGAAAATCCTGAGTGTCAAACTGTCTGGCAAAGCTCAGCTTTCTCTAAAAAAAGGGGAAACATCTTGTGAAAAGGTCAGTGCTCCCTTTTTGTGCAGTCTCTTTGAGTTTTCTCCTTTATTCATTTCTCTACATTCCCATCATTGTTTTCCTCGAAATCCTGTTTCCTTAAAATTCAATTATTTAAACTCATTTTATATACCTTTGATATGTGTATTGTATATGGATATACACATATATGCATGTACTTGTTTGTGTATATGTATTTGAATGTATATATGGGCATATATCTACATATTATATGTGTGTATCTTTATATCATCTTATCTTGGAATCTATCTTTTTATCTATGTAGTATCCTGTAGATTTTTAGTTATACTTACAGATTTATATCTATAGACTTAAATATATAGATTTCTATCTAGATAGATATATAGCTAAATGAGGGTAAAATGATAATATAGATAGATACATATAGATTTATAAATTTACATATATATGCAAATAGATTTAGAGCTATGGATTCATATCAATTTAAATCTATAGATTCATGTCCTAAATATTACTCTGGAGTGTTTCTCTCTCTCTCTCTCTCTCTCTCTCTCTCCCTCTCTCTCCCTCTCTCTCTTTCTCTTCCTTTTTCTCTCCCTCATCAGAAGGGAGGTCATGGTCCTGGATACTGTATCTGACTCTGAGATTCTAGTCTCTATGCTTGTCCTTTAGCTATTATCCAAGCTGTGGGGTAGCTAGATTGCTATCTTGGTGGTCTCTAGGCTCTGCCCATTTACCACAGCTCTGGATTGGAATCCTGAGCTTTGAATAGCCCTTGCCTCATCTATCAGCTCAGTGCTCTTTTGGGGGTAAAAAGCTGGAGATTTCTGGCCCCCTCCCAATCTCTCATCCTTTCCCCTCATTCTTGGATCAAGTGGTCAATCCTAGCAGGCCCTGACCTTTACCCAGGTCCCAATAGTACACACACACACACACACACTCACACACATGCATAATATACATACTATAGAATGTGTAAGTACATATTATACATATTTTCTCAATGTATAATATAAAATATCACAATATATATACACATCAATATGTAGTGATATAGATATTTCTATCTTCATATACAAATACACACACCTGTGTATATGTATTTTATTGTTGTTCAGCCATTTCAGTCATGTCTGACTCTTTGCGATCCCGTTTGGGGTTTTCTTGGCAAAGAACACTGGAGTGGTTTGCTACTTCTTTCTCCAGCTCATTTTCACATAAGGAAACTGAGGCAACTAGGATTAAGTGACTTGCCCTGGGTTGCACAGCTAGTATGTGTCTGAGGGCGAGCCTTTTTGACTCCAGCATTCTATTCATTGTGCCACCTAGCTATGTGTTTGTATAACCATATGCTATTGTCTTTCTTCTCATTGACAAAAATGCTTTATTATAATTATGACGTATATATGTGTGTCTGCACACATATAATTTGCTTATATCTTTTGTTTTTTGTTATCGAATGGCTTCACTCTCTTTACTCCTCCAGTGGCATTACTAGTTTTTTCTCCCCATAACCTCTATCTGTTGTAGTCACTACTGTTTCTTCTCTGTCCTTTGATTAATTTCTTCTCCGTTTGTCACCCATAGCCTCTTGCTAATTATGGTCCAGCATGAAGATCTGATTTAGCATCCAGGCTTTAGGAAAAGTGGAAAAAAATATGGATTTTAAAAAATACATCATAATTACAACGAGTTATTTCTGTTAACGAGCTTATAAAAGAAAGACAAGTAGCGTTAGTTCAGAAAAGCCAGGGCATATCCTGCCATTAGAGGCCAGAGTTCATAAGGTGTCCAGAGCAAGTTTTATCAGGTCACCGAGTCAAACATACTATAGGGCAATTTCTCTTTCTCAGCATTAACCCTCAACTTGGAGTTACTGCTAGAAAGGCCTCCCCCTTCACAAACACTCCAGGATAAGATGATAAGAAGATTACAAGTAAAGCCTCTCTTTAGCAATTCCACATCTCCTGTCAGACACAGCAAGTTAAATTACAGTGCAGGCCACAAATGCATTGATCATCCACTCAGCTCCTACAACCCAGGGGTGAAAAGATCCATGCCAAGGATAAGTGAAGTAATCTCAGGAAAGTTTATTTTAGCAAGGAGGGGTTAACCAAGTTCAATTAGGTGAAGCCCTGGGAAAGCTCTCCCCCCACCAACCACCCAGCCCCATTTGATAGTACATGGTATATACATCGCCCTAATCAGTCAACATGCTTACTGAGTGGCCATTGGCTAAAGAATCTTATATTGGGTAGTAGTGGGGGTCATATAGTATAAAGACAATAGAGTCCCCAAACTCTTGTAATGCCAGACTGTAAATAAATGTAAGAAAATAGGCAGTCTGGCTGGTTAGTTTCAGTATTTAGGATGAAAACATCCACAAGACATTATGGCTTTAGATTCTTCATGCTGATTCATGCTTAGGATAATAGTCCCTTTCATTTTGAAAATGTGTCCCACTTTCATAGGTGACAATTGTATTCACTTAGCCTATAAAACATACTGTGTTTTATGACGAAGAAATAAACCTCTTAAATGGTTTTGATTGTGTGTGTTTAATGTGGACAAGCTAGGCCATACTCAGGCAGAAAAGAAATGCTAAAACATAAAAAAGAAGATAAATCATTAGAAACACTTATGAATTCTGTTCATGACTCTTCTTTATTAAAAAGACCCATTGTAAATTGGAAAGTTCCGAAGGCTTTGTGGTGAGGGAGAATGAATTATAATGACATCACAGGGTCATGAACTAGGCCCACTGGCTACTTTCCAGAATTAAATTGACTAGGAGAGATCAGATGAGCCCATTCGTAGCATAAGACATCTGGGTGGCAGCCAGGGAATCCAGGTTCAAGCCCCCTATTTAGGACACACTTCCCCTTCCTCTTCATCATCAAATAGAATCTGGATTTCCCAGGCAAGACATCTAGGCTAACAATGCATTTCAATTCATATTCTAAAAAACATCCAAAAAGTTCTTTGTACTTTTTGCTCAGTGAAGGACCTCATGAAAAATATTAACATGTCAACATCTGGCTGACACCTACAGTACATTTTCATCATGTTGCTGATGGGAAGCATTTTACCTTCAAATAAGCATAATTTGCCAGTCTTTTCCATCTCCTTTTTTTTTGTCTCTCTCCCAGCGTAATAAATGGTGTCTGAAGCCCAAGAGAAACTCATTTCTGTTAACAGATCATTTGTAAACCTTTAAGGGCAGCTGGTGAGAAAGGGGCATTTTTTTCTTCTGTCTTAACTTTTCTAGTTGTCTTTCTAATGCAAAATGACACCTCATTCAAAGCTTTCTGGTGTCATCTTAATCTCTCTTATTTTACACTTTATACCTTTTTGATATTGCTTTAGACTGCATGGAGGCTTTTTACCTAATACTGTAATACCTATTATCTGAGGCATTTAGGCACATATGCACTTGCCAGCTAGGAATAATGCAGATCAATTGGATGTCAGCAGCCCAATAAAGTTGAATAGTATATTTTCCTAGAAAAAAAAAAAGTCTACCCATCTGACCTTAACACCAGCACCATTTCAATATTAATATATTTTATGCATGCATGTGATAACGTTTTACCTTCCTTATGGTCCTGCAGGGAAGTTTCTCTTCTCCCTACTGAGGATTATTACCTATTCAGAGGTGGTTATGATTATAGATACTTACTAAGACAAGAATAATTGACCATAAAAAACCTTTTATATTCCCACAATTATTTTTGCATTGACTAAAAGTGTCAAGAAAATCTGATTTTATTAGCAGTTCCCTAATTTTGCCTTCATTTAATTTTTATCTAGCTTTTTCCCCCCAATATGTTTTCAGTCAGAGATAGTTGGCAATGGTACAAAAGAACAATTTGTTACAGAATCTTTACAGAATAGGAGTTCTATAATCCAAGCATAACATCAAATATCAAATGAAATAAAAATGTATGAGATCAGCAAAAGAGATGCGCTCCAAGGTAAGGAACCGATCTAGGGCCCAGAAAAAAAAAGTTAAAATCAAAATTCGACTGCTCAGCTATGAAGTAAGCCTGTGGAACAAAGGGTCAAATACAGTTTTGACCCTTCGTTCCCTTCCACCCACCAATAGGTCAGAACCTTTCAGCATTAAGCCTATTTCCAGTAAGGCTGAGGGAGCCAAGCCTTGCTTATTAAGGGGCAATTAGGCCAACTCTAAAAGACACTTGAAAGTGAAGTTGGAAGAAACCAAGTGGACATTTTACTGCTTTGAAGATGCTATGAAAACCAGAAGGGGGAAAGGATTTATACCCCTTTGACCCAGAGGACTAAAAGGACACCCCATTAACTGTATATGCCTAGTCAACTGGGCATTTCACCATATAGATTCTGGTAGTATAGTTTTTAGAAAGAGAGAGGGAACTCTCAGAGCAAAAGAGGCACTAAATCTGAAAATAATTCAAAGTAAAAGGAAAGAAATTTAGAACTATATGTAAGTGGAGTGACCCATGGCAGGAAGCACCAAGTTCTTCCATAGTGGATGTCTTTAAGCAAAGGATGATTGAGCATTTGTTGGGTGTCTTTCATTGGGCATTCATTTTCAGCCATAATTTGGACTGAATGGCCACTGAAATTTTTCTCAATTCTGAAATTCTCATTTAAAAATGTAAGGCATTCTTGGCTCTGAAAGCTACGTATGTATGAGACTACCACCCCTTCTATGCTTCCATTAACAATTGTGATAATGATGATCTTTAATTTAAGAATTATAAAGTACCTTCACATGTATTATCTCATTTGATTCTCATAACAGATTTTTTTTTCTTTAAGATTTATTTATTTGTTGGGAGGCAGTGAGGTTAAGTGACTTGCCCAAGGTCATACAGCTAGTAAGTGTCTAAGGTCACATTTGAACTCAGGTTCTCCTGACTCCAGGGTCAGTGCTCTATCTACTGAGCCATCTAGCCACCCTTCATAACAAGTTTGCAAGACAGGTGCTATTATCCCCATTTTACAGATCAAGAAATTGAGGCTGGAAGAGCTTTGATTTGCTCAGAGTCACACAGCTAGTAAGCCTCTGAGACAGAATTTGAACTCAGGTCTTTTTTTAGAGTCCAGCACTCTAGCTATTGTGCTGTCTGGTTATATTCCTAAGCTCCTAGAGGGCAGGAAATGCTTTTATTTATTTATTTATTTTGGGTTGTGTCCTCAGTGACAAGCCTATAATGCCTTGCATGCAGAATCACAGGATCAGAAATTTAGAATGGGAAGGGACCTTAGAGGTTATATAGTCCAATCCTCTCATTTTATATTTGAAGAACTAAGGTCAAAGATGGTTGAGGGATCCAAGGTCACAAAGGCAGCAGGTATCAGAACCTGGGTGTCAATGCAGAGCCTTTCTTCCTATTGCACCATACTGCCTCCTGTGTTAGATGTGTGATAAATATTTTTTAGGGAATTGAATTGCCATCAATTTAATCATTGAGGAGTACCAAGCTGGATGATTCAGTTGATCAAATCAATCAGATAATTTCCAAGTCTTCATCTGATTTTATGTCACATAAACAAAGCTGACTCTTTTGGAAGAGTGTGTGTCATTAGGTACTTTCTCATCAGCCTATTATATTTGGAGTCAATCAAAAAAGCACATTTACTGAGCTCTTCCTATAGACAACATAGTATTTTTTAAATTTATATTTTACTTTTAGTTTACAACACTCAGTTCCACAAGTTTTTGAGTTTCAAATTTTCTCCTCCTCTCTCTCCTTCCCCCTCCCCGCCAAGACTGCATGGAATCAAATATAGATTCTACATATACCTTTGCGTTAAACTTATTTAGACAATAGTTGAGTTGTAAAGAAGAATTATAACCAATGGAATGAATCATGAGAAAGAAGAAACAAAACCAAAAAAGAAGGAAAAAAGAAGAGATCACATAGTTTGCCTCAATCTGCACTCAGACTCTGTAATTCTTTCTCTGGATGTGGATAGCTTTTTCCATCATGAGTCTTTTAGAGCTAGACAACATAGTATTAAGTCTATATCTCAAACTACCTTTCTGCAACCCATATTGCCCACTCTTTTTAAAGGCTCCCATTTCCCTGCACCAATAGCCTCAGACTGCTCTAAGTATGTTTGTTCTGGGCCCTGGTTCCTCTGTGAGAAACTGTTTTCTTAGGATTCTTCTGACTTAACATCAAGCCCTATTCTTTTGTTGCATAAGCCCTCCTCTCTACCCCCAGGGGTTTTATTCAGACTGCCTAGATTCTAAGCTTTTCTTACTGAGATTCTTTGGCTTGCTTCTCATCTCTTATCACCTATTGCCTGAGGTTCTACCTCAAGACCTGACTGGAAACATTCACCTTACCCTGATTGTTTTTTGTTTGTATTATAAGAATGCTCTATTCTGCTTTATTCTAGACTTTTTTTCAACTATAAGCCCATACTCAGCTCTATTTCCAGTGCCCAGGAAAATTATCCTTTCTCAGTTGCTAACTTAGTCCCTGGATATCCAGGGCCCTGCAACCTCTGTAGTATGTTCTTTAGAGTATTCTTTAATTCTTGCCTGTGCAATAATCATCTAGAATGGGGCATAGTACCTCGCCATATGCAGCCCCTAAGCTTGGATTCTTGGAGACATCATTGGAGCCTCTAAAACAATAAGGCAGTGAGGTGGTACAGATGGTAGAGCACCAGGCCTGGAGTCAGAAAAACTCATCTTTGTGAGTTCAAATCTATCCTCAGATACTTACTAGCTGTGTGACCCTGGGCAAGTCACTTAATCCTGTTTGCTTCAGCTTCCTCATCTGTAAAATGAGCTAGAGAAAGAAATGGTAAACCACTCCAGTATCTTTGCTAAGAAAACCCAAATGGGGTCACGAAGAGTTAGACATGACTGAACAACAAAAATAATCAGCTGTTCCTACTGGTCTCACATTTTTTGAATAATTCTGCATTGGGGAAAGAAATATCTAAAAAGGCCCTAAAAAGCTTTTGGATTAATTCCAAACCCTTTTCTTATTGTGGTGTCCCTGCCTAGCAGGTATCCAGAAAGGCAAGTCACAATCTCTTGGAAGTCCAATTCTTTTCATCTGTTAAATGGAAATTTTTTTTCCTCCTAGTATCTCACAGTGCTGTTTGTGAGTCTCAAACGAGATAATTATGTATGTCAAGACATTTTGTGAACTCTGAAGCATTATAAATTGATTATTATTTCTAATTATAATGAGATAATCTGAAGCAGACAGGGCAGCTTTTCTAGTATCAAGGCTACTATGAGAGAGAGCATGGAGGTAGTGTCAGGTAGCAGGACTGGGCAGCTGCTTCCTGAACAAATGATGGAAATTGACCAAGCTGGCCCACGCTAACAAAGTTGGGGATTAAGTGCCAAAGAGGGGAACAGAATTGGAGTCTGAGCCTAGGCAGGGCCAGGTAGATGAGGGATCAAATGCCAACAGGAACTTGGAAGGTAACAGGATGAGTCAGTCTATCTAACAAAGGAAGGAGTAAGTAACTGCGTTCAAGGAAGCAGAAGAAGGCAAAGTGTGGAAAATGTTAGGAACAAAAACTGGTATTTCCATTTGATAAGCTAAGGAGCCTGAATTGGCTGTACTTTTTCTTTCCTTGCAAGTCCATTACTAAGATGAGGTTTTTCTAGTAGTAGAAGTGGAAACAATAGGTAAAAAGGCAGCTATACTAACAGGACCATTTTCTTTCTCCATCAAAATATGTTAGTATGAATATTTTCAGCATTTTCAATTAAAAAAAAGTTGTCATGCCAAACACAACAACTAAATCCCATGTTTTGATGCCAAAAGGCATCAAAACCAGGAATGTCTTTCTTTTGCTTCCAAGAAGCCACTAGTCCTCCCTATTCTTTAAGCACTTTAATTTCACCAAGCATGACCCCTGAGATGTGAACCATATAAGTAAATTTTCCAATAACTGATGACTTAAAACATCATTTTGGTTATATGTTGTTGACACAACATTCTCTAGAATTCTATTTAACTGTTTATTATTGAACCACAAAACAAACAGCTTTATTGCCCCTCCTGCTAACTTAACAGAAAGAAATATTCAGGTAAATATTATGTACTATATTGTGGGTGAACATCCTGATTTTCTAAAAAGGTTTAAAATAAAATGCATCTTCATATTTTTCCTTTAAAAATAATTCTACTAGTAAACAATGTCATGGAAGAATTCCTTCTTATTAAATTATATCCATGAATGAAAGCTTAATTGTTTGACTTTAGACCATCTTAAGGAAACATACAGATGAATAGGAAGTCAAATTTTTAAAAAAAATTCTTAGTCATAAACACAAGCATAAACTGGACGCCAAAGAGCAATTAGTACTCTTTTCCTCTTTTGAATGACAGGGAGGGGGAGGCTTGTTGGCCCATGCTCATTCTCTTCTAATCCTGACTTGCCAAATCTTTTACAGAATTTATTAAAGACCATTATTTTGTTCTTATATCAATCTAAATCCCCTTTTATGAGATCTTACTCACGTTATCTCCTATGTTCCTTCCTTCCGCCTCTTTATTTGCATACCATAAAAATGCCATGTTTGTACAACTTACAGGTAATTATTTTCAGAGGTTCATTGGAGAAGGTTATCTTCCATGCTATCACAAACCCTTCTAACAGGTCAATGAATCATGCTGAGCCTTTCAGGATATCTCTACCATGATTTTTTAAAAGGTATAAGGAAGCAGATGTGAGTTTTATACTGAAATTTCCAGTTCTTTGAAAAAATACCTTGAAAAGACTTTATATTCACTATAGCAAGTGGTTTATTGTTATGTACATAGGGATCTGGTTCAGCCATAGTCAAAGCTCTTACTCATTTAATTTGTTTCAAAAGTTCAGGAATCTAATTCTCAACTGATCTTCAAAAAGAGATAAAGTGCAAATCGAAAAACGGCTATTATTCACTTCAAGTGGTAGTTAAATTATAAATGATCGTTTTCATTGAATTGAGATGCAGCTAATAAGAATCTCTCATTTTCATGAGATCTGATTGGTCAATGTGGCTTACCACTTCCATAGAATTGACATCTGGAATGATTAAGGCACTGAATGGGCATTGCCACAGAAAAACAGAGACCTGGGAAAGACCTTGCCTCAAAAAGGTCAAGGTCTCCCATTGCATCCAAGGCCATCTCCAGTAGTCCTGATCTATATCTTGCCACTAGACCCAGATGGCTCAGGAGGAGAGAACGAGGCTGTGGACTTCGCACAGCCATCTCTCACTTAAATCCAGTTCACTTGCAAGTCATGGCGTCACCTTCCTGATGTCATGGTCCTCCTCGAGAAAGAAGGACACATAACAACAACAACGTGTGGAATAGGTCAATATTAGCAACTTTCTGGGACATTACAAAGCTAGTGGTTTCAGTCTATCCTGAACTCAAACTTTCATGCTGTTTCTTTTGGAACCAGTGTTTGTGTCTATCAAGGGCACAATCACAGAAGGCACAATACAGTTTGTGTGGTATCACCATTGCCTTTGAACTTTGGGGGAGCCACCATCTTGTTTCCATACATTCCTCTAATGCTTAGTGTCTGCTACATGAAACACTAGTAAGTTCTTTAAACTTCTTGTTATCTTGAAACAGGGCAAGACCTTTTCCCAATTTATTTAGTGATGGAGGAGGAGGATGAAAGATTGGGTCCTAAGTGTTGTACAATGGCATGACATGGTTTTTTCTGGAAGGCAGCCAGGACTGATGCTTATGAGGTGTTTGTCTGATGAACTGTACCCTTGTGACACTGAGCAGAACGGTGGAGGAGATGGCAGTCAATCCTTCTAACTCAGGTTTGATTCACAAATGAGAAGAGTGAGTAAAGCCTAGGAAAGCTGGATCCATCCTTATGAAAAAATAATAAGGAAATATTGACCAAGGAACTATAGCCACATTATTTGGAAATAAGGGATTTGGGACTACTTTTGAAAAATAGTATAGTATTTTCATAAAAATAAAACAAAGTTTGAACTGCTGCCAACAGTGATGCTTGTCTTGGTCATTAGAAGTTTTGGGAGAAATTGCAAGCCTACATTAAGGGTTTTGAACAATATTTTTCGATAGAAGGTAGTCATATATTAAGCTCCATGGACATGTCAAACCTAGCTTCATGCAACTAGAAAAAAAATTGCACCATCCTTAAAACATGTTTTTATCCTATTTTAACAAATACCCATTACATTCAACTATTCCCCCTCAAAAAAGAGAACCTAAATAAATTGTCATAAAGACCTATTTTAAACTGGTGGTTTAGTGGAAAGAACATATGATCTGGAGTCAGAAGACCTAGGTTTGAATTTTGGCTCTGCCACTTATAGTAATTAGAACACTAGACCCAAATATAGTACTTGGTTCAGTAGACATGGTATAGTCAGAAAACCTGGTACAGGTTAAAATTCTTGCTCTGACACTTACTAGCCTTATAATTACAGTCAACCACTAAGGTTTCTGGGCTATAGTTTCCTCATCTATATAATGGAGGTAATAATACTTGTAGTAGGTACTCATAAAGTTGTTGTGAATCTGAAATGAGATTATATATGCAAAAGCCTTGGCAGAGGTTAAAATCCTATAAATGTCTAACATCATCATGATTAATATGTGGCCTTGATAAAGTAATTTTGCCTCTCTCAGCCTCAGTTTCTTCAGCTGTAAAATGAAAGGGTTGAATTAGATGACCTCTAAGCCCCCTTTCCAATGACAAGTTCTCTGAATCAATGTTTCATTAACACACAGACACAGACGTATTAACAAGATGGTCCCTTCCCTCAAACTTAACAATATGTAATAAAAGCTAAATACAACACTGTTAGGCATTGGTTCTGCCCCCCAACAGTGACATTTTAAAGGGTTCAATTGTATTTACATAAAAATAACCATGTTATTTATAAAAATTGGCTATCTATATTAAATTGAAATTTGAAAGATTTAAGTGCCTTGCCCGTAAAGGTAGGAAATCATATAGATAGTAGATGTCAAAGCTAGGATTTGAACTCAGGACTTTCTGTCTTCATGTCTGGCTCTCTATTCACTATACCACAAACCCTATTTTCTTCTAAGTCTCAGAGTATGAGAAACATTTGCTAACCTTTCTTTCAATTTCACAATGCCCCACCACCACCCCACCATCACAAACAACAACAGCAAAAACAATTTCTAGGCTATGTGGAGACTAAGACTTAGCAGAGAGGGATCAAAAGCGTATGAAAGAAAATGTCACATTCCTGAAATATATCTGCTCATTCTTCATGGTCCAAAGGCAATTGATCAAACTTTGAGCAAGCTACTTAAGCGAGTGAATTTAAAATTAACAAATAAGTTCAAAGGCTTATTTCTTTGATATGGCCATCATTAATTTCCATGATCCACAAAGCTGCAAAAAAAAAAAAATAGAGGAAGAAAAAGAAAAACAAACAAAAATCTCTCTCCTTTGCATTGTTCAGGCCAAGCAAAAAATAAAAAATATAAACAAACAAACAAATAGAATTTAAACTAATAAGTGTTAGATTCTTTTGGTTTTTTTTAGCAAAGTACCCTCCCCAAAAAAGCCTGGAATTCAGACTTGACTGGTTAGCAGAAACATGGGAAATATTACTGGGCAATCTTCTCTGGTAGTTTTGAAGACCAACAGAAGGGTCTTATTCAGAAGTTTCCTCCGGTGGCAGCTCATAGGTGTATAGTAACTTGACTCTCACACAGCTTGACAACAAATAAATATGGCCCCAAAAAAATCACAGCCTGTGGTAGGCCAAAAAAAAAAAAAAAAAGACTTGGTTCCCTTACCTGGCCCGCTCTTATTTGTATCACTGGCTACAATGTGATTTCCATTAAGGGCATTGTGTCTAGGGTAGTTGTTTACTATGACATTGAAAAAGTAGATACAAAGACCAAAAGTGCCCCGTCTTATCTTCCGAGGCACCAGATCAGAACTTAGCCTAAGCCTTTTTTGGCCAGTCCTAAACTGTGAGCTCATTGCATTGAAGTGTAGATTTATAGCATGTTTTATGTATATTTTCTTAGTCCCAAGGTTCCCCCTTTTTACAGATACATACACAACGTGTCATGTCGAAAATATAAATTGTTGATCGTACAGGCACTTTCTTCCTTTTTTAAACCTTTCCAAAGGTCTTTTTGTTAAATACACCCAGATGCCGTTTGACAGATGAGGGGCTAATTGCTCTGTGAATTACCTCTATCGATTCCTGTTTCATGTTGAGCCAAACAAACAAAAGATATTAATGCTTTGAAAAAAATGAATGATGACCTTTCTCTGCAAACACAGCTTGCGGCCTCTGATTATTGGTGATTCCAAAGAGCAGCGGTCAATCGCAATAGCTGTAACGCTATGATCACTATAATAAGCTTGCCTGACCTTCTCTGCCATGTTAAGTGGTTTAAATTTATTTGCCCAACAACAGTGGAGCTTTCATTTAAAGTCACAGAACATTCAATTCAATTTAAAGATGTAGTGTCTTATTTTCCCTTCTTTCTCCCTCCGCCCCCCCCAAGAGCAAAAGTTACATGGAATTTTACCTGAAAAACCCAATGCTTAAGGTCTATTTTAGCCTCTGCCCTCTTTCTTCTTGTATTCAGAGAAGAGGATGTCTTTGTTTCTTTTGTCAATTGTACTTTTAGTTGAATCTTCTTCCTAACTGCTTAATTGAACATCCTTTCTAACATGCATATTTTTAAAAAAATCATGATCACAAATTCTATGTGACTTTGGTCAAAGGAATGTCATGTATACATGACAGAGGCCAAACCAGATAGCTAGCAAAACTCTGGTGAATCCTCAATGAATCTCTTCCTTTTTCAACAACACAGCTGGAAAGTAAAAATAGCAAGTGAAGATGAGAAAACCTCAAAGGGCTCTAGCTTTGGATGCTTATCTGAAGCTAATGCAAACCTCCTTCATCTATCTGGAAATCTCTCGATAAGGGCACCATTGAAATTCTCACAAGTTTCCTGCTATGAAACATGCCAACAATACTATGGAAGTTGCTTCCCTTAGAGTATTTTGGTTCTTATACTCTCAGATCAAAGCAGGAAGTAAAGACAGTGTACAACTGCAAATAAACAGAAAACTTCCTGAATTAGTTTAAAGTTCTTAAAATGTTGGGCTTAGATTTAGTTGGACATCCAAAGAAGGTCTCAGGTAGTTAAATATAACCATAAATATGCATGTTTTATTCCCTTCTTCTAAAAGCCTATGTAACGATACTTACCTGGATTAAAAAAAAACCCTAAAACCTTTGAATTAAGCCAACAAAAATGTATGGAGTACCTTTTATGTCTGTGTACTGTGTTAGATGCTGTGGGAGGCATGAAAAATATAAACCACTGTCCTTTTTCTCAAGAAGCTTACAATCTTCTTAGAAAAATAAAATGGATGTGAGGTTAAAAACAACAGCAGATATAAATAAAAACAGAAAACAACAATAAAAGACATGCCACAAAATGGTGCATGATTAATTACTAAATTAATTGTGCAGAGAATAGCAGTCATAAGAGTTATTTTATTGTCTGCACAATTCATTTGGCAATCAGTATTATCTCCTTTTCTTTAATTTTTTTTTCCTGCAAGAAAAGTTCAATGGCAGCACCCAGAATCATATAGAACAAAATACCAAGATAGCCAATATGTAGAAGGGAAAAATGCTTTTCTCCAAAGATAGTGAACAGTGGAGAGGGATTGGCCCAATAAATAATCTGGTATCATAGATTCTGGACTGGATGGAACCTTAGAGGTCATTGGCTCAAACCCTTTCATTGTACAGATGAGGGCACTGAGGACAAGAGAGATGAAAGGAATTTCGCAAAGTCACATAGCTCACCATGAGCAGACATAGGATTTGAACAAGCAAGAGGTCAGGTTATTAATAATTAATTATTACCAATAATCAATTATTGGTAATAATTATTATTACCAATGACATTAATTATTACTAATAATTAATTATGGTTTTTAATAATTAATATTAAATTATAAAGTACAAATGAACCAAAACATAGAAATAACTTTCATAGTAAAGCTTGGTCATATTTAAGTAGATTATGTGATTATATACAAATGAGTTGACAGATTCTTTTTGACTGCCAGTTTTAGCTAAAAGATTTTTAAAAAGTATCGATATCTTTTGTTTATATAACACTTATATTTTTCTGATATATCCTTTTTTCTTACCCATTACAGAGGGGTGTTTCTTATTACAAAGAACAGAAGAAGTAAAAAAAGAAATATTTCAGCAAAATGAATCTACATATCAGTGAAGTCTGATACTAAATATCATATCCCATCCCCACAGTCTCCTACCACTGTAAAACTAGGAAATAGGTACATTCTCATTTTTCTTCCTTAAGGCCAAGTTTGGTTATTATAATTTCAGAGATTTATTTTTTAAATATTTGGGGGTTTTTTGCATTTTTTATTGTTTTAATCATGGTGTATTTTGTTTTCCTGGTTCTGCTTATGTTACCCTGTATCAATTTAAATAAATCTTCCCATACTTTCATTATACTCATCATTTGTTAGAGCACATTAGTATCCCATTATATTCACAACTTCCTTATGCACTCCCCTATTATTGGTCACATACCTTGTTCCCAATTCTTTACTGCTACTAAAAAGTGCTGCTATAAATATTTTGGTGTGTATGGAGCCTTTCTTTTTATCATTGATTTCCTCAGAGTATATGTCTAGCAGGGGAACCTCTGGCTCAAGGGATATGAGTACTTTAATCACTTCATTTGAATAATTCCAAATTAGTAACCAAACTTTTTTTTTATTGGGGGCAGAAGCAAGTTGTACAAATAATCTACACTCAAATGAAGGTCTGTCATGTCCTCGGTGTGGATACTGTTACCATTGATGCAGAACTCTATCCATCCATCCCTGTCTATCCTATGTGACACTTGTCTTCATCCTCCCACAGGGGATCTGCCAAAAAAGCTGTGGTATTTCCTTTTCTTCTCTTGACATTGCAGGATATTGATAGAATAGGAGTACTGATAGGCCACCTATCTCATCTTTGCTATGTGACCAACACATTTTCTTTTTCCCTCATACATTTCCTTCATTAGTCCTTATTTGTAATGTGTTGCAGCTTGCTCACCACCAATTTGGGCCTCTCCACCATCCTCTAGGTGATCCTCAATTTCAGTTCTTCTGAGACGGTAGAGTTATATAACTCATAGCCATATCATGTCATTGAAACAATGCTGATATTTTTTTAAATGGACCTTTGTTCCAGGGAGAAACTTAGGTTTACTAAGACAATACTGCCATTTTCTAAATACAGTTTGGCCCTCTCTATTCTTATTCAAATGTGATCAAACATCATTGACCATTTTCAGTGATAATCAGATGTAAATACTATAACCACCTATATTGCCCACATGGGGAGACAGTCCAAGTCAACCTCTGATGCACATTGGCTTTGTGACCAAAACCACTATAGGCCAGTCACTTAATCTTTCAATGCCTCAGCCTGCTATAGATGTACCTTGGTAGAAATGTTTTTTCTCACCAAAGTACCCTATACTGTTGAAATTACAGGTCTAGAAAGATGTATACATATGCATACATAGACATGCATATATGAAGACCCTTATTTGTGCAAGAGCCATGAATGTTCACTCTAAAAGAATTTTTAATTGATCTTTCCCCCATTTTATTTGAATCAATTAAAAATTAGTAATCAAGTTGCTAAGCTGTTACATCTCATAGAATGCTATTTTTCTTCTTTTTGTCCTATTTTCCTATTCAGCATTCTAAGAAGCAGCTTTTGCTATAGAGTCATCTTTTCAAAGTTTGAATTCAATCAATCACATAAATTTCAGTTTCTAAATCTATGAATGATGCTTTCATCCCACAGACAATAATTTACTAGGAAGATAGATAAAAGTCAAGGAACTGAGTTCTTCTGAAAGGAGTAGACCTTGCATAGAAACTCTAGGCCATTTCCCCAGTCCAGTATATGCCAGAGTACTTACTTTTTAGGTCAAAACAAGCATTTATAAATAGAGTAGTTGGTTCTCTACTCAAAGAAAATTCACCACTGTGCTCGAAACATACACTTGGAAGAACACAAGGAAAATACAAATGCTATGAACACTCTGGTCAATATCTGTGGAAAAAATACATTTATTTTATAACTCCATTTCGCAGTTCAGTTCTGAAGGAAGACTGAGATCAAGTCAATAAAATTAGAGTGGAAAAGAGATAAATTAGCTTTGCAAAAGAAGAGGCCTGATTCCACTGCCTTCCTCCATAACTAACAAAACAAACAAACAAAAAATCCAAAATAGAAATTTTTTTTTTTAGAGAAAGCTTTTTGTTATCAATTCAGAGCATTTAATTTATGAAATAGACTCAAAACCCAATGGTCATAGAGCTATGTAATTAGACTTCTTTGCCCAAAGTAAAGTTTTTCACTATTGTTAAAAAAAATTTGTGCCTTTCATACGATCAACATTTCTAAGTGAAATATTTTAGGTACCAGAAAATGCAGTTGAAGGATTAGGGTATTATTTCTCATTGTGTACACTTTAGAGGAAATTTTATTTCACACATCACAATTCCCTCATATTGGCCCAAGACTTTTGATCCTAGTTATCCTGGTATTCTCCATTTCTCTGTATGGTAAGAAACTTAATTTGAGATGATAATAAGAATACTATATGGTTATTGCTGAGAGTCAAACAACTTAGTATCTATCAACCTAACCTTGGATTTGATACTAGCACTTTTAGCACCTCATTAACCACCCCTCCCCCTATCCAATGAAAGGGGATGTTTTAGATTGAGTTCTTAATCTAGGATCTTTTAAATAAAAATTATTTTTAATAGCTATAGCTCAGTATAATTGATTCCCTTTGTCATTTTATGCATTATAGGATTATTCTTAGAAGGAGTGCTTAGATTTTACCAGGCAGCTAAAGGGGTCCATGACACGAAAAAGGCTAATAACCCATGTTCTGGATGACTAAAGGTTTCTCCCACCTCTAACTTTTATGATACATCAGCATTTTAAGCTACAAAAGAACCTCTGTACTCCTGGTTAGATAATTTCATAAAAGGTGAATACATAGCCAAATGCTAATTGATCGGTAATAATATTCACAATAAAAATTTCTTGGAAATCATTCTAGGAACAAGCAAAGGCAAAGATCCTGGATAAATGTAATCCATTAGGATGAATTATTTGTATGAAGATGAGTTATTTGTAGTGTAAGGAATATTATAAAACCCCCTAATTTGAATTTACTGAAAATCAATATCTTATTCAAATATTCACATTTCTTTGCTTAGTACATAGTAGGTGCATAATTATTGCTTGCTGATTGCATTCAATTTAATTAAAACATTTTTAGGCAAATGGAATTGTGCTAAGCACCAGGGAATCACAAGATAGACATGACAAAGGCTGTGCTCTCATTTGTAACGCTATGGGTCAAGAAAGCAAAATATGATTTTAGAAGTGAGAAATTACAGAGACCTCATCCATTTCATAATATTGCATTCCTAGAAATGGTAGGCTCCAAGCTGGGTGAGGGAGGGAAAGGTATGTTGAGGAAGAAACAAACCAGGGTTTGAAAAATTTGCAGATGTAATTTTATATAACTTCCCCCCACCCCAACCCCAGCCAGTATTATGAATGACAAATCCATAGGAATAGTTTTACCTTTTAAGGGAATAGGTTACTATATTAAGCTTCCTAAAAGCAGCAGAACAAAATCATGATTGCACATCTATAAGTCACTTCCCTAAGAAAAGTTTTCTCACTCAATGAAATAATTAAACACATTTTCTGTATGTACGTATATGTGCATGTGTACATATATATATATATATATATACATATATGTGTGTGTGTCTATATATGTATGTGTGTATACACACACACGTCTTTGGGATTTAATTGTTATTCCTTAAGAAAAAAGAAAATAAAGATCACAAGAGTGTCTCATAAAGTATTTGACAGCGCTATTTTTTTTCTAGATACCTCTGTGGATTGTCTGAGGTTACTAGCTACAGGGGATCAGCTTATGAAGTCACAATCCCTCAGCACAGATGGAGTCTTTAGTTATCTCTCTAAGCTGAGAACCTTGCCATTCAAATCCTGTCTAGGTAAATTACCTTCCCAGGGCAGGGTATTTCCTTTGAGGAGATTCCTTGGGAGCAATCTCGAGGGAATTGACTTAACTTTTTAATGGCTCACTCAGACTAGGAGGAAGGAAATTTGAACTAGTCTAAGGGGAGGCACCATTTTAGACAGTCAGCATCCTGCAATTCTTCCCGAAGTCAGTGAATCATACTTTTTCTTTTTTTTTTTTTTACTCTTTTCCAAGGGCATTTGTCTTCCTTTAAGAGAGGGCCAAAGTAGCAAAGGCTAGGACTAAAATAGGCCCCAATCAAGGGTTAGCCATGAAAACAATTGCATGATTCTCTGTCTGCAAGAGAATCCTGGCTTTTCCCCCCTCGAAGAATGTAATAACAATATATCACCTTCTTTGGTTCAGCATTAAAAAAAATCAACACTTTTATTGATGACTTAAACAAAAACATATATAGGACTCAAATATGCATGGGACAGATTGCTAGACAGGATTGTTAATTGTTTTGGACAACAAAGTCAGGTTGCAACAGTACCTTAACAGGTTACTGTTATGGATAATAATGAGCTAATGAGATGAAATGAAATAGCAATAAATGAAAAATCCAATTCTTGGGTTCAAAAAATCAACTTTGAAATGACTAAACCAACAATTTGTATGCAAATAATCTGGCCATTTAAATGGATTTCTAGGTTCACATGGGTCAGTCAGCACTGTGGCATGAAGACCAAAAAAAAAATACCTAATAGAATTTTGAGCTTTTTAATATGGTCACAATGTGCAGAATATACATGGGGAAGTAATAATATGACTGCACTTTGCCCTGGTAAGACTACATCGTGGGTATTTTCAGTCCTAAAAGTCACCTTGTAGGGAATGACACTAATGAGGTGAAAGTTTCCAGAAGGGTTTTGAGGTCAGTCTATACATGGATTGGTTGAAGGAGCTGGAGAAATTTAACTTGATGAAGAAAAGTCTTAAGGGGTTAGAATAACTGTCTTCAAGTATTAGACTGCATTATCACATGGAAGACATTAGCCTTTTTCTTCTTTGGTGAAGAGGCTAGAACTTGAAGCAAGTAGAAGTTGCATTAGGGAAAACTTGGGTTTGACGTAATTGAAAAAATTCCTAATAATTATGGAATGCTCATATTGAGAAATATCCCCAGAGATCTTGAAATAAAAGCTGGATAATGACTTACTGGGGATATTGTAGAGAAGATTTCCTTTTGAGTATAGATTATATTAGATGACCATCAAGGCATCTTCAACCTCTGAGCATTTGTGGTTCTTTTTTAGAATAAAAAATACATCTTCACATCTTCCAAGCATCTTCTGGTTAAAGTCTTTGTTTTCCTTAACTGTGATCAACACACACACACACACACACACACACACACACACACACACACACATACATATATATATATATATATATATATATATATATATATATATATATATATATATATATATACAGAGAGAGAGAGAGAGAGATAGAGAGAGAGAGAGATTGATATCTGAGATTTTCCCTTCTTATTTAAGATTCAGAGACTACTTGAGTCAGTATAACATCTGATAAACTTTTCCTGCAAAGAAACTTAGTTTTTGAAAAGCCATTCTAAAAAAAAATTGTTTAAATGGGATAATGTTTACTAACTAGATTTTTGAGTCAAAAAAGCCTGATAACTTCAAATCAGCAAACTCCACAGAAGCTTGTACACTCATTGTCTACATACTCTTGGCTTTTAGCTTCGATCCAAATAATGTCTTATGTATTTTTCTGAAAATAATGTAGTAGACATCTAATTGATTTGACGCAGCATTAGAATTGAAGCTGTTGTGGTAGCAAAGAAAGAAGAAGCAAAGAAAATATCATTTTAGTTTTCATGATACTGGATCCACAAATATTTCACTGAATACTGACTGAGCATACTGCACTATTCTCATATCCTTCTAAGATTAAGAATGTAAACATGAAAATAGTTGAATGAATTAGTACCTATGGAAATTATTCATTTATTTAAGCTACCACAGAACTCAAGGTTGAGAATTAGGGTTTTGAAAGAAAAAAATACCACTTTCAATTAGTGGGCTCTGTTTTTCTTGGGAGGTACAATACTTTATGTATATACTCAGTATTATAAGTTTAAGCATAATTACTTGTTGAGAATTTTGTATAGTACAAAGAAATCATATTAAGGTAAAAAATAGGCCTTTGACTTGTCATTTGTCATACCTACGTAGGACTGGAGACTTGGTCGGTCAATTGTGTGCTGATGTTTTTTTTTGGCAGAGCAACTCTTAAAGAATACCTTCTAAACCAGGGGTGGGGAACTTGCAGCCTCAAGGCCACATGTGGCCCTCTAGGTCCTCAAGTGCAGCCCTTTGACGGAATCCAAACTTCACAGAACAAATCCCCTTAATGAAAGGATTTGTTCTGTAAAACTTGGACTCAGCCAAAGGGCCACACCCAAGGACTTGGAGAGCCACATGTGGCTTCAAGGTGCAGGTTCCTCACCCTTGAAAACATTAACAGTTTGTAACATGTATCAGTGGACACCAATGTTGACAAAATCATAGATATTTCAGATATTTTGATATACTTCAGAAGTAATTATGTAGATGCGTAGAAAACATGGCTCTTTCCTTAAAGGTTTCTTTCAACAAAGTGTCTAGAAATACATAATTTCCTCTTATAGACCCTACTAGTTGCTATGTTTGATTGATTTTTTTGCATTTACATATTTTATTTTTTCTGATTTCATGTAAAAACAATGTTTAACATATTTTTAAATTTTGAGTTCCAAATTTTCTCTCTCTGTAGCTCTGTTCCCCCTCATTGAGAAGGCAAGCAATTTGATATAGGTTATACATGCACAGTCATGTAAAATATACTTCCATATTAGTCATGTTGTGAAAGAAAACACACATGAAAAATAAAGTAAAAAAGTATGCTTTGATCTACATTCAGACTCTGTAAGTTCTTTCTCTGGGAGTGAATAGCATTTTTCATTATGAATCCTTTGGAATTATCTTGGATCATCATACTGCTGAGTTATTCACAGTTGATCATCATACTTCTTTTGTTTTTTCTTTAAAATGGTATGTTTTTTTTTTTCTAATTACATGTAAAGACAATTTTTAATATTTATTTAAAAATTGAGTTCCAAATTATTTTCCCTTTCTCCCTCCCAGTCCCTTTCCCTAAAATGGTAAGCAATTAGATATAGGTTATATATGTGCAATTTTGTAAAACATATTTCCATATTAGTCATGTTATGAAAGAAGAAACAAACCAAAAAGAAAAAAAATGAAAAAAATAAAGTGAAAATAATATGCTTCAATCTGCTTTTAGATTCCATTAGTTTTTTCTCTGGAGGTAGATAGCATTTTCCATTATGAGTTCTTTAGAATTGTCTTAGATAATTGTATTGCTGAGAAGGGCTAAATCATTCATATTTGATCATCACACCATGTTGCTGTAACTGTGTACACTGTTCTCCTGGTTCTACCCATTTCACTTTGTTATCAATTCATGTAAATCTTTCCAGGTTTTTCTGAAATATGCCTGCTCATCATTTCTTATAGCAAAATAGTATTCCATTACATTCATATGTCACAATTTGTTCAGTTATTCCCCAGCAGATAGACATCCCTTCAATTTCCAATTCTTTGCCACCATGAAAAGAGCTGCTATAAAAATTTGTGTACATGTAGGACATTTTCCCTTGTTTAGATCATCATGCAATATTACTTTTACTGTGTCCACTATTTTACTGGTTCTGCTCACTTCATGGAAGTCTTTCCAGGTATTTCTGAAAGCATCCTGCTCATCATTTCTTAGAGCACAATAGTATTCCAATCATAATCATAATCGACAACTTATTCACTCATTCCCCAGTTGATGGGCATCCCCTCCATTTCCCATTCTTTGCCACTGCAAAAGGAGCTTCTAGAAATATTTTTTGTACATATAGGCCCTTTTCCTTGTTCTTTTTTATCTCTTTGGGATAGGGACTTAGTAGTGGTATTGCTGGGTCAAAGGGTATGTGTAGCATTATAGCCCTTTGGGCATAGTTCCAAATTAGTCTCTAGAATGGTTGGATCAGTTCGCAACTCCACCAACAGTGCTTTAGTGTGCTTATTTTCCCATATCTCCTTAAACATTTGTTATTTTCTTTTCTGTAATATTAGCCAATTTGATAGGTATGAAGTGGTACTCCAGAGTTGTCCTAATTTGCATTTCTTTAATCAATAGTGAGTTAGAGCATTTGTTTATATGAGTATAGATAGTTTTGATTTCTTCTTCTGAAACTGCCTGTTCCTATGACTCGACCATTTATCAACTGGAGAATGACTTGTATTCTTATAAATTTGACTTGGTTCTCTATATATTTGAGAAATGCCTTTATCACAGAAACTTGCTATAAAATTTTGTTCAGAGTTGTGATTACTGTGTATTTTCCTCCATCCTGTTTTCCCCATTTATCCTTTTCTTTCTCTCCTTTTATACTGTCCCTCCTAAAAAGTGCTTTCCTTCCAAACATTGGTTCCCCCAACCCAGTCTCTCTTCTATCACTCTTTGATTACTATTTTTGTCATTATCCCTTCCAATTTCCCTGTAGGGTAAGATAGATTTCTATACCCAGGTTAGTATGCATGTTACTTCCTCTTTGAACCAGTACCAATGACAGCAAGATTCAAGGGTTGTCTACCACACTCCTCCTCTTTCCCTCTACTGTAAAAGTGCTTTTGGACCTTTTTAATGTGAGATAATTTACCCCATTCTACCTCTTCCTTCCCCTTTCTCCCAGTGCATCCCTCTTTCTCACTGCTTAATTTTATTTTTTTAGATATCATCCCATCATAGTCAACTCATACCCTTGCCCTCTATCTATGTATATTCCTTCTAACTGCCCTAATAATGATAAAGCTCTTTAGAGTTACAAGTGTCACCTTCCCATGTAGGAATGTAAACATTTAATTTAATCTTATTGAATTCCTTATGTTGTCTCTTTCCTGTTTATCTTTTATGCTTCTCTC